>NC_056745.1:1257236010-1257343510 GCF_019279795.1 Protopterus annectens
TGAACCACATCCATGTGATATGTGTGGTCAGCTATGCATACAACGGTGGAGGTGTTCTACAATGGATGCATATGTAGTATGCATTGGAACAACATTTGTGGTGCACGCATTACACAGTACCACACAGTGAGCTGTGACATGGGCAGCACACACAGGTGTCACCATTGTGACATATGCCCCTGCATTGTGTGCACACATTGTGACCACGCCAACCCGTTACATGTCCCAAGCTATGTGGTGGTCTGTTCCTGCAATATTGTTCACACCATCCACCTACCTACACCCGACAAACATCCACACTGTTGTCTGCATAGCCCTGTGGATTGTGACAACTCTGACATGTATTGCAGTGTATGTCACATGGGACACCACAGACATGTGTACAAGATGCCCATCACACACAATTGTCCAAGAACCCGTTCACACATGGCCATGGGTGATAGCCACAGGCATACAAGCCACGTACTTCTGATGTGGATAGCAGATCCCTGTTGCACCATTGTCCAGCTGGCCACATAGTGCAATCATAGTAACAACTCATCTGATGGACCACTTGTATATTTGATGTGTCACACCGGACAACCGGAATGCCTGTCTGCAGCTACCGGAGGTGTCACTGATGTCTACCATATCCGATCTGTGGAACAGCATGACTGTGTTGCAAAGTCATGGCAATGCACGCGCCCATGTTATGCATTGCACAGCAACATACATGCGTCATGTTGCCATGCAATGGCACAGTGCCTGTACTCCACACTGTATAGCTATGAACATGGCTCACACTAACCTCAGCTGCACATGCACATTTGCTAAACATGCATTCTATCTGTAGGCTGTACACACAACACTGCACTGTGAAGCCCATTATGATGCTGTGCATGTGTCAGGACACCAATGTGTCAAACATGTATACATGTTACTGCACATGTCAGCAGATTACATGTCAAGGTAACGTCAGCCATGTGTACTGTTAACCTGTTCGTGGCCACATGGTGTATCACGGTGATGCATGCAAACTACCATGATTGTGTGTACTGCATGACTACTGATACGACACCTGCTTGATGTAGTGTGCACCCCAGGGTGGTATGCATACTAACACTTTTAATGTCCGAGCTGCATTCCCTGTGCTGTAATGCAGGAATGCTGCATGCCATCTGAAATATCACATGCATGGTGTGTCTGTGTGTGGTCTGTGTGTAATGTACCTTACAGTATTTTTTTGCATTCACAGGTGATGTAGGTGCGTTACCCTCCTGCGGTCCATCTGATGTTAGTGTCCCCACAGATACTAGCAGTGATGACCATATGCATGAGGTACAGGCAAGGTTATCAGGGGCTGAATCTGTGCCATTGGTTACCATCCCACCTATGTCCCCCTCTTCCCCGCACACAGTTCTGATGCCAACACATACCACATCACCGTTGCCCATAGAGGAAGGACAGTCAGCGTCTGTTGGCATTGAACAGGAATGTGTGGTGGCTATAGAAGGTGTACCTACACACCATGTTGCCAGTGTGATGACTGCTGATGTGCCACACAGGCATGTGGCTGGTGCTGCTCGTAGGAGGACCTCTGGCAGACATGCACCTGCAGTACACGGCGCAGCAGCTGGTATCACCAGACGCATGTTCCAGACTGTAATGGCGGCACAGGCACGTGCAGAACGGCAGAACCAAGAAGGGCAGAGGCTGCAAAGGGCTGCAATCCATACCCTAAATGACAACATCCAGTCATTGGCAAATGCTCAACAGCAGATTGCTAATGTACTGGATAGGCGATTAGGTGAAATGGTTGGAATCCTCGACCGAGGAATGGCAATCCGCGAGCATGAGCCGTCTGTGCTGGAACACCTGGTAGGGGTGAGGCGTAGGACACGTGGGCATAGGCCAGTAACACCACCTAGTGTAGGTAGACGTGTGCGTGCCACCTCTCATGCCCACTCACATAGTGCCAGTAGCAGTGCAGCTGGTGCTGCACTGTCCACACCAGGACACAGCAGGCCACGTGGACGTGGCCCTGGCTGGTCCCATCGTGGACACGGTTCCAGCGGACATGTGTCATCGGACAGTAGCCACTCTGCACCTCCACCTGGTAGTGCCCGTGCACCCCCAGGCAGGCACAGGTCACGTGGCCATGGACGGACACAGTGAGCTGTACAACCTGCACTGTACAGTCTGGGGCTGTCAATTATACCCCGTGTAGGCATCACATATGGCTGAACTGTGTACACACATACCCACACACAGCAGACACAACTGTAGGGCTCCACCACATCCAAATGCATTCTGCACAGACATGTCCAGTAAACTCACCGGCCCTTACACACACACATGATGTTATCCATTGGTGCAGCCTATGCCCCTGGCAAACATATCACCCTGTGCATATGAAGCCACTGCCGCATCCCTGTCATCCACACCATCGGTGCAGGGTTATGCAAATATATTCTGATGCACAGGGTGGACAGGATAGTGAGAGGTGTATGTGATACCTGTGTATGCATAGCGTGGGATGTGTATGTTGCAGTGGTTGTGTATGAATACTGACAGATGCGTATGTGACATGGGTTGTGTACTGTCAACATGCAGCAGTCATACCATGTAGTGCAGGTGCAGCATGCATTGTGATGTGTTCACGGTATGTGTGACTGTTACATGTGTAGCACCATGTTGGTTCTGATACCCTGAGAATCCCTCCTATGGTGTACTCGCATGTGCCTACAGGGAGCACTGTTATCGGTCCCCCACATGTAGCTGTGGATTACTCACAGGCACATCTGGCAATATCAGCATACTACATGTACCCTCAACCTGACTGGACACCTACATGACACACATGTCCGCACATATACTGCACCTGACGCATGTGGTCGGTGCCACTGGCTACAGTGGACAGAGACGTCACATACATAGCAGGACACACTACAGGTATGGTGACATGGTGCAGGTGTTGTACACAGCGTGATGGCCACTGACTTGAAGTGTCACTTGTCAGCTGTGGGGCATGCTGTGCAGCAGTAGGACCCTGTAACAGTACAGGAACATGGTCGCAATCACGGGGTGTACACCACTATGACGCACACCCCATAGTGTGCAGATGGGGACACCTGCCTGTGTGGTCAGCACCCTCACAATACTATGCACCCACACGCCATGTCACAGGGAGTGGACATGCACAGGTAGCCAGTATGGCTCACACCTATGGCATCAACAGGGTTGTGCAATGCAGCACCAGTACGGGATAGTCACCATGTGTGGTTAGTGTTCTTTCACAACAGTATATTAGCATACACCCTCACACCAAGCAGCAGACATACAAACATGTAGACACACACACATTGTGGTGACCACACATGTGTACACACAGAGACAACGTGTTGCATGTACCGCACCATCCAAATTCATGCTCCCCACACTGAGGTATGTACAGATCTCTACTATGGTGTACAGGGATGTGTGGCAAGTGGGACATATTCCCCCCGATATGTGGCATACATGGGCACACATTCATGCACACGTTAGTGCTAGGAATACTACACCTGCCATATGATACGTGTGCAGGCATGCAGCGGTATGTAGTGCATTATGTGTACCAACACTATCTGGCGGATGTGCTGATATATGCACATGGGAGGTGGTAGGTGTTACAGTTGCCATGTGACATACAGTTGACAACACCTGACCGCTGGGTATGCATTATGTCAGCACTGTCATGTAACAGCGACATAGCATACTGTATGCACATGGCAGGGTAGGATGGTGTGTGACAACTGTGAGCCACCACCTGCACACATGCATGTAGACAGGTGTTTAAACACATTATGTACACACATACCTCCATACGTGCTGTTTGCATGCCACCGTATAACGGCCCCTATGATGGGTATGCATGTGGTAGGTTGTTGCTACTATGTTATGGACATCGGCCACTGCTCATGCATGGCTGCTCCATGCACAGTACACGTCACATGTGTCCTGCTCATGCATGGCTGCTCCATGCACAGTACACATGTCACATGTCTCCTGTTGCCATGTTTGTATGCACTGCTACTTTTTGACGTGTGTTGACATACATAAAACATGGACTGTGGTATGATATCACAGCTGTCACAGGCAAACAATACAAGGGTATGTGTCCCAGTCAACACTGCTACACCCTGTAGTGGGAGCATTCCACAGACATGGGTCCACCTTCCATTCGTGTGTGCAGCACCGAGTACGCCAGTGTTATGCATGTGGTACATCACAGGCTTTGTATGTGTCATGTGTGCAGTCCATGCACACATCCAATCACATGTATGACATATCCAGACGTTTGTTCATTGTGGTACGGCAGCAGTCATGTGTCACAGCTGTGTCAGGGCCGTGGTATGTGTGGAGCCGACCTGTCCATGTATACTGATATAAGTGGACTACATCACACGTTGGATCATTGTTAGTATATGTGTACTCTGCACAACTGGTGTACACTGCTATACAGACCTGTGGACATATGTCACATGCTGTTGTTGGACCGTGAGGCTTACTGCTGCACTGATGACATGGTGCTGGCATGACAGCTAGTGTTCACTGCAGTGTGTACATGTGTGACCTGCACCCGTGACACCTGTGATGTCATCTGTGTACAAGTAACTGCATGTGTGACCACCCTGTGCGTGTGGACAGTTTTACCTTACTTTGACCTTCTGTGTGTACACTCCATCTGCATGCTGGATGGCACTTAGGAAATGCTAAGTGTGTGAGCATGCCCAGTAAGCAGTTGTGTAGATGGACACAGTACATTGCACACTGCGCCCTTCTGTGATTATACCCCGTGTGCATGCATGTTTCCCTTTTGCAACTGCTAAGTGTGTGAGCATGCCCAGTTTGCTGTTGTGTAAGTGGATACACAGTACTGTTGTGTAAGTGGATACACAGTACATTTCACACTTTGCCCTTTCATGATTATAGTCCATGTGTATGCATGTTTGCACTTTGCAAATGCTAAGTGTGTGAGCATGCCCAGTACGCCATTCATGGACACACTGTACATTCGACACCGACGTCTGATACTAGGCGTGTAGCCATGGCCAATGACATCCTGTATAGCCATGGTGGCCATCCAGGCGAATTATATAAAGTTGCTATGCCAAAATGGATGCCTACATCAAACACACTGGTTGCTCTCTCAAAGGGTGTACTGTTTGTGGTGCATCCCGTATCCATTTTGTGATGTAGTGCTCCGTAGATAGTTAGTATTCCCGAGTGCAGCACTGCCGTGTTACTGTACGTCCACCTTGGGATAGTAACATGCTGTGTGACTGCTCACTCTGTAATCATTCCCTATCGGCATCCTTGCCTTTGCAGATGGTATCACCCACCTAGAAGTATGCCTCTGACAGTGCTGTGCTCAGTAATCTCGGTAGCGTGTTCTGTAAATGCATCATGCTGTAGTGTGTTAATGTAGGTAGGTGTAGGTTCAACTCCCGGCCCTTCCAGTTGTGTGTGTGTGTTTCCAGCTGCCTCTGGAGACAGTAATGCTTTTAGACGCCTCACAACACATACATTTGCTATCAGCGTCTATTCCTTTGCGGACGATGACACCCACCTAGAAGTATGCCTCTGACAGTGCTGTGCTCAGTAATCTCGGTAGCGTGTTCTGTAAATGCATCATGCTGTAGTGTGTTAATGTAGGTAGGTGTAGGTTCAACTCCCGGCCCTTCCAGTTGTGTGTGTGTGTTTCCAGCTGCCTCTGGAGACAGTAATGCTTTTAGACGCCTCACAACACATACATTTGCTATCAGCGTCTATTCCTTTGCTGATGATGTCACCCACCTAGAAGTATGCCTCTGACAGTGCTGTGCTCAGTAATCTCGGTAGCGCGTTCTGTAAATGCATCATGCTGTAGTGTGTTCATGTAGGTAGGTGTAGGTTCTACTCCCTGCCCTTCCAAGTGTGTGTGTGTGTGTTTCCAGCTGCCTCTGAGACAGTAATGCTTTTATGCGCCTCACAACACATACATTTGCTATCAGCGTCTATTCCTTTGCGGATGATGTCACCCACCTAGAAATATGCCTCTGACAGTGCTGTGCTCAGTAATCTCGGTAGCACGTTCTGTAAATGCATCATGCTGTAGTGTGTTCATGTAGGTAGGTGCAGGTTCAACTCCCGGCCCTTCCAAGTGTGTGTGTGTGTGTGTTTCCAGCTGCCTCTGGAGACAGTAATGCTTTTAGACGCCTCACAACACATACATTTGCCATCAGCGTCTATTCCTTTGCGGATGATGTCACCCACCTAGAAGTATGCCTCTGACAGTGCTGTGTTCAGTAATCTGAGTAGCGCATTCTGTAATTATGTCATACTGTAGTGCGATGGGGTAGGTAGGTGTAAGGTCAATTCCCATGCCTGCCAGATGTGTGTGTGTGTCTCTATGTTCCCGGCCACATGGGTTCGTAGGTTATGGTTTTAGACGCTTCGCAACACACATATCCTGCTGACATCTCTGTGTTTCCGGATGTTGAGATGCACCTAGTGGAATGCCTGTGTGTCTGCTCTGGTTAGCGACCTCAGTAGCGTGTTCGCTACGTGCGTCATGCTGTGGTGTGATAGGGTACTGATGTGTAGGTTCCACTACCGGCCTTGCCACATGTGTCTGTCTGTATCTCTCTCTATGTATTTATATATACATATTTTATGCCCATAGCGCTGCTCTTGCATGGACAGCTGTCTGTCCCATGTATCGCATATTTGCACAGCTTGCACATAGCAATGGGGTACGATGCAAATCCAAACATTGTCCATGCAACGTCCGTGTTCCGGGAGGTGTTACACGCCCTTACAGACATCTGCTGTATATCTTGGCAGACAGCTATCCTTGCTGTACTGTCACTGTACTCGTACACACCATAGACTTTGTGCATCATTGCCTGTTTATGATGTGTGTATGTCTATCTGAGCTGTGTGCATGGTCGTGTGTATGTCCCACTATAATCATCTGTACAGGTGTCGCCAATATAGGTAATTCATGTAGACTGCTGTTTAATTTGACATATCAGCACATACCTGCGGACACTACTGCACTTCCTACTGCAGCACATTTCATCATCTTGCAGTGGATAATAATGTTTCCACACACATGTATCTGTTTCTGTTCATAACACTCCACCTCACGGAGCATATATCTGGACAAGGCCTTATGTGATAGTGGGACACTCAAGGCCAGTATTGACATGTTCCTCTTACAAACATTGATAGTGAGCACAATGATAAGTTATGCATGAGTATGGCTTTTCTGTCTGATTTGGTGTCTTCATCACATGTTTGTCATTGTTTCCTGTCGTCAGTTATGAGAGTGCCAGACTGTTAGTTACGTGGAGCACAGCAAACATATGAGGCATAACTCTACACAGTCTGCGTACATCTGTACAGTTGCAGAGTATGTGTCCGATACAACATACCAACTTTCTGACTACAATACACACAGTGTATGGCGGCATGACAGCCCACATGCCATTACTTTGTATTTGCAGGACAAACCCACACAGACAGTTGTATTCCTCACACAGGTCTACATCTGCTTATCCACACTAATTGTTCTTTCATGTACCATATGTGCGCGTCGTATTTGTGCTTTCCGTCAGTGGCGGGGCTCACGTACGACTATGGGGGTCTGGAAATTGTTATGTTGACACTTCATGACACCCTGGGGGACACTTTACCTTTGTGTCTACTTACCTTCCACATTGACCTTCGCAGGGCATACGTTGTCATTCACATTTTCCGGTGTATGACTTATACATGTTTGCCCATTTGTCCTGCTGTCTTTCTTTTCACCTGTCCGCCTAGTATCACCAGTTCAGTACATGTATTTTGGACAGGTTAGCTCCTTCATACCCTTGACCTGTTGTCATTATGTGTACATGCCCTGACGTTTGACCTTTGCCCTTGTTACATTTCACATAGTGATGTGCCTTTCCAGCTGATTGCTGTCTAGGCATTACGGACTGTGCGGTAGGTGATAGTGACTGATATTTCCATTGCATGATTAGTAACACTCATAACATCCGTATTCATGGCTACGCCAGTATTCACACAACGGTCTGACTTTGTATGGGGTATTTATAATATAGTCCCTATCTGTATTTCCTGCACTATGCCTTACTGCAGCTGTGTTATTCTGACAGTTTTCCAGTTATGGGTACCATCTTGGTCGTACGCATGTCCATCCATGGGAATCGCCTACAGGACACTGATATAGGGCTGTACATATTTCCAAATTGCTTTCCGCATTTTCCAGTGGATGCTTTGCACCATTATTGAGAATAAAGGCATGTGCTATACCCACATCCCTCCCACGGGGCGGGCCTACAAATTCTCTGCCAAACAACATCTAGGCCCATTTCTGCATACCCAGGTTCCCATGCCTGACAACCCTCTACGGTACACATTACACATGGTTAATGTGTGCGGTACTGAGATGTGGACGCACTTATATGCACTCCCCACTCTGGGGATATCAGTTCATACGTCATGCATTTCATGGACACATGTGTCATCACCCTTGCACCTGATTCTAGTGCATATACAGCTGATTCGTATTTGCGGCTGTCACGTCTTTTGCGTCAATCACAGCAGGTACTGCGAATGTATACATTTTTGGAGTCCTACACTGGACACCAATATGCATGTTTAAAGTGTAGAACTTGCTGGACTGTCACTTTCTGGCCAATGATTTTGACTGCTGCTGTACATTCCCCATTCGTGGATGTCTGTTTGTCTACCCATATTAGCTATTACTTGGCATATTTATATCCATGTGTCATATATATGGGACATAGGTCTGTTGTGTGTACATATATACATGTAAACTCCTCGTTTCATACCTTGCTTTGTTAATGTCTGTGGATTACCTGTGTACACACATCTATAACCATACCATACCTTTCCACTGTACAGATACTGGCAGAGTGCACGGATGGTTGACCCTTTATCTGAGGTGTGTTTTACATTAACCTGTGACTATCTGGCAATTTGCTGGCATTTCATTTGAGACTTATGGTGGCACCTTCTGACAAGTAGTTCAGGTTACGAATGCATACCCTTCGTCAATCCCTGCTACTAACACACCCGTTATTCTATCCACTTTCTATGTTTGTTTTAGCACATATCTTGGGTTGCTCACTATTTGTACCAGTACTTTGCATGGCATTGTCCGGTTCCATACTTTCAGAGGCTGACAGTTTTGAGACATGTATAACTAACATGGGGGAAACAGCATTAATTTACTCTGCTGTGAGCGGATCACACACGCACAGGCGCACTTGCATTTCCTTATTGTGGGTTACGCGCGGGCGCACATGCATATCCGTATTCTGGGTTACATATGTTTACTGAGTCTTTGTGCTTATGTGGCCTGTATTAGTTGTGACAGTACCAGTAACATATCTCTGATCCGGTTAACGGATGTATACGAAACACACTTTCACCTTTACATATCTAACTGTCTTTACGGCACAGACGCATTAATTACACGTTCACATTTATATGTTCTATACTCGTAATTCAAACGGGACTGCATTCACGTTGGCCGGTTGCTGTGACCATTGCTGTGACCACTACACGTTTGGTGTTCTGTCTCATTTATATGCATACCCATGGTACATAGCTACATTAACATATCCCCCCCCCGCACTCACGTCACAGGCATCCATTCTCCTGCTGGGAAAAGTGTGGTACTACATGTTACACATTCCCTATTCCCTAATGCTCTGGACCCAGGCTGCATATGGCGAATCAAGAGGGATATTCAGAACACAAAGGCTTATAGTCCCGACACATACAGGTCTTTAATTGTCAGGGTGTTCCTGTGGTGCTCTGGGTTTGGTCTTGTCCGCCTAGTGTACATAACTGCCCTGACCGTGTACAAATGTCAGACGAGGCACATGGGCACTGTTTGTCCATGTTTATTATACCATGACCCCCCCCCATTATTATTCCAAACCGTGCACGCCCGGACTTTTTTCCATTAGTATAACTCGGTTTTTAAAACCTGTCTCGCTATGTTAGATGGTTTTAACATAGCGAGACAGCTTTAAAATAAGCAACGGAGATCTCCGTTGCTTATTTTAAAGCTGTCTCGCTATGCTAAACACATTTAACATAGCGAGACAGGTTTTAAAAGAAAGCAACGGAGAAAGCAAGATCTCCGTTGCTTTTTTTTAGTGTTTCACTGTGTTAAATGGGTTTAACATAGCGAGACAGTTTTAAAATAAGCAACGGACACCTCGGGACCAAACCACGCCAACCATGGGTAAATCCAGCATTACCCACACCCAGGCGTGGGTTATTGCTATAATATTCAATCTGTGTTTACAGACACGGGTGTTTGGACAACTGACAATAACTTATGCTGTTGGCATACAATGATGTGGGTGGTGCTGGTTATCATACATATTCCATGTTATGCATTGTTCCCATTCACATTTGACTATTTCCTGTAGTCATTCATACGTGGATATTTATGTAGCACATGACTGAACTATGTATTACCTGCCGGTATGTTGTGTTACAGTGAACATATGTGACGGTTGGTTACAGTATATATGTGTACGTACCTCTGTAATACTGGGGACTACCACACATCCTTCACAGCATTTCATGCGTATGTACATACTATTATTCAGTGACCTGTAGAAGGTTGTGAAAGCACCAATTATTTGTGTCCCTATTTGTGCACGCATCGTGTTAGTCTTTGTCCAGCTTTTGTTGCTGTCATAGGTTGGATGGTGGTGTTGGTGTGTGATTGGGTTGTATTTATACTGACGATACTTCAGTGGGGGGTAGGGTTCCTCTTTGCGGGGGAGGCCCCATTTTGGACATTTGTGTCCTGCGTCAACACTTGACACGTGCCATATGTCCTGTGATATTAACACAGTAGTATATTTCTTACCTTCATTACTACTTGCATGTTACAGGCATTTTGTATCTGGTACACATGACTATTATATTGGATACCTTAAGCTATTCACATGCTATGCAATAACCTTTCATTCTGGTATATACGTGTTATTCTATCCTTTGCATTGGCCGTGGGTGTTTTCCCATGCAAATCCACACATATCTACAAGTGATATTCCACCTTGACCATCTGTACATGTGGCAACCCTGCTGGGGTGACCTGCATGGTGGACAGCTGTTCCACCCTGTGTATTATGTTTTGCATGTCTGCATAGCTACTCATCAGTACCCGTGGCTACACATAATGCTTTGTCCAGATGTGTACAGTTATGGACACCGTGGCGTGTGAACACCTATGGGGTTTCGACAGGTCAGTAACCACACGCGGGATGTACACATTCTGCCGACACATTCACATGCAGCCATTTGGATTTCAGTACCTGGGATGGGATGTTGACATATGTGGGGTACATATTTCCAAGCCTGTCACTGCCTAGGACAATACTTCCTACTACATATGGGGTATACCCGCATTGTGTAGGTGTACAGCTGCACAAGGCTGCTAGCTGGATTAGGTGGACATTCGGACATGGGTGCGGGTTACGTGCTATAAAGTGGTTGGGTTACGTGCTATAAAGGGGTTGTTGTGCATTACATTTGCATGCATGGGTTCTGCTTCTGGATATTCCGATTCGGCATATGCCATCCTGTGTGTATGTGACAGTTACGTTGCTGTGTATAGCACATTTTACTATACATATGTTTGTGTGTGTTTGGGATGCGATTTGGGATGTCTAGTTTCTTTATGGTTGTTATATGGCCACGACTGCCCAGCTGTGTACTATCACTACCACTGTGGGACTGCTGGTGACCATGCCCATGGGGCTAGTCGTGTGTATTTGCGGCGCGCTGACATGATGCAGTACACCTCCACTGGGTATGACTGCTCACAGTGCACTACGTAACGGACACAGTATTCTAAGTATCATTTGTTCCATGAACGGGAACATTTTGTATTTCGTGCATTTATGTTTGGTTCTCCATTTTGTGTGGACGGGTAATGTGTAGCATACTTTGCATAAGTTTCATTATCCACGGACACTGACAGGTGCGGTTACTATTGCAGGCGGGCTGTAAGTTTCAGCACTTTAGGTTGCTCATCGACAGCCAACTTGGCCACGCCTCAGAGCGCAACCTAGTTAGGCTCCCTGGACTCGCGCACGTGCCCTATGCATGTGGTTGTGGTTGCAGCGCACACTCATTACTATGCATGTGGCACTGCTACGCCATTTATACGCTGCACGGCCAGCGCAACACTTACACCGGCCTTGCGCCGAGCTTCATGAATCCGGGGGTAGGTGTAAGTTGCTACTTTTAAGTAACTGGAATCTATACAAGTAGTGTGAATATCATTCTTCAATGATGAATAGAAAATGATGTACATGTTACATCAACAGCAAATAAGGTGTGACACTATAGCGTTAGTTAAGCATATAGTAAAATGATTCCAGTATGCTTAGAATACAAGAGCTAGTGGTAATGATATAATGTTAAGAATTAGTGAATGGTAAACAAGGAAATCCAACATCACTCTCCACTTGGCTGTACAGTAACTGACTTATAAAACACAGAATTTTATATAAACTTATCTTCAGTGTATAGCTAAAAGGCTTCTGTTTGCCTTAACAATTTGCTTCTAGTTCAGTCATATGCTCAACTTGTGCATTAAGATTTTACCTTGCCACTGACAACCAACCTTCTCCTCAAAATGGACTTCATGTGTGTGCATATTTGCTGTCCTTTATGCTGGTCTCCATGAGGTGTAAATACAGTCTTACTCCTAGATAATATAATGTCTCAGTGATAAATTCTCATATGATATCTCTTAGTTCCTTTGGTTGCAGGCTCTTATCTATTTTCAAGATGAGTGACAGTAGGCTGGTAACCCATTTTCATGAGCAGCACTATGTGACAAGCAATACCAATGATCATCCAATACAGTATTATTTTGTGATATTTCAAAAACTATTTTCTGAGCCTCATCTCGCAGCCTGAAGCTAATGAAATAGGACCATTAAACATCTACTAGTTCTATGTACTGAGAATGGTTACATCCTCACAAGCATGGAATTAACAGCACATCTGAACTTCAATACTGCTACATTACCTGACCTGCTCACATGCTTGACTGCTGACATCAAACTATACAGCTCATAAACTGCGAAGATCATGTCCCTGAAATAAGAATATGTTAGATTTATGATGCAACAACTGAGGTATTTATGGAACTGGCGACAATGTCACTGGTGCACAACTGCACAATGCAACAGCAGGCTTACTCCAAAGTCAAAATGTAGGACAACTGCATCTGTTGCTAACATACTGGACTGCAGGAGTGCTTGCTGATTATAGACATTCTACAATTGACTCTTCAGCGGCTTTCCATCCAAAATAAGGTGCTGCTCCAGGAATGCCAGGAGCCTTTTCCAGGAATCTTCTTGTGCTGCAGAATGAGGCTCTGTCTTTCCACCAAAGAGCAGTTTTGCTAAAATGGAAAAAAAAAAAAATGTAAAGTCTCTGTTGACATCAATCTCCTAGGATCATGTCTAAGAAGTTCTGGGGTAGAGGAGGGCAACCAAGCTTAACAATAATGAACGGTTGCTACAGGTATCGAACAAAGTGGGATCTATTTTTGTAAACTGATATACACACGTCTATATTTATGAGTATCCACTCACACCATCATTTACAGTGTGAGATCTGTACTACCTTCTTTAATATCTGCCACTAAAGCAGCCAATCCCCCAAGGTAAGTTATAATATGATCAGACTGAAAGCTCATCTCAGTCGGGTGATTTTGATGGAACAATATTTGAGGAACCATTCCTTAAAAGACTGGCATACTACAAAACAAAATAGTTGTCTACTTAATATTCTCCAGGAAGAGGTAATCTGGGTTCTTTTCAGCCCTTTATGAAACACTGTCTTCTGCACTTAAGTGTTCATGCACTTAATTCTATCTGTTCACCTCCGTTCTGTTATTGCTCACAACTGCGATCATCTTGCACGTCTTAACTTAAAAGAACACTCTCTATGTGATCTAGATGGAAATGAAGTCTGAATGAACATTGTGAGAACTCTCAGAGGTATAGAGGAAGATGGTGAGAACAGTCTGAGAAAGATGAATATAGTGAAAGCATCTTATATGAGGTATAGAGGAACAAGATTTAGGAGGAATAAGGAATGTGGTAAGAACGGTGCCTGAGGTGTACATGAATATGATGAGAAATCACTGAGTAAAGAGGAATATGCTAAGAACACCCTCTGAGGTAAAGAGGAATTTGGTGAGAACACACTGTCTAAGGTATAGAGGAATATGGTCAAACACCCTGTTTGAGGTATAGAGGAATATGGTGGACATTATTTTCAATGCTGCTATAAAAAAGTCGTCTTATTCCTTATTTCATCTTTACTTGACTATTGCTTAGTACCACATCATTTTGCTACTTATTTATCTACCCAACATTGCCAGTTGGATAAGTAAACTGCTGAAAAAAACTTCTTCATCTATGACCCAAGCTAAGAGGTAGTCACAACTTTTTAAAATAACATTTACAAAACAGATAACCTTCAGAGTTAGATTTCAAACCAATGTTAACATTCAAGCTACATTATAGTCAACACTTGCAGTTCAATAACTATTATAGCTGCGTTTTACATGAATATGTACACACCCCTGCAATCTGTACAGCTTTAATGTAGTTCAATTAGTAAAAGATGCACTTTTGCATGAATGTTATTTACACAAATTGCTGCAATGGATACAAGGATGCTAGAACTAATACATTATAACCACCACAGTTTTGTTTTTGTATGAATGCTGTTTACACAAATCACTGCACTAGCAATATTTACTTAGACAGTTGCACTGGCTGTATAGCAGTCTAAAGAGAAACCTGAACAACTTGAAGGGAAACCTGTTCAGGTTTGTCTTTAAAATGAATCATTCTGGTGCCAATACATACTCTCAGGACAGTATGACTTACATGTGGATTTCCCAAGCTGACTAAGTACATAACATTCCACTGTCCCTCTTCCTACAGCAACAAAAGGAACAATGTCATATGATGTCCACATATAAGTAAATAAAGTCACCAGCCAAAGCTGCACCCTTCCAGAATCCCCATGCAGACCTAAAAGGCTCACAGTAGCTAACATCTCAGCAGATATCCATGGTGCATTTATGAATGTATTATCTAAATATTGCTCTGTATTTTGGGATAAAGCAGATTCATATCTGAAAATGGGGAGGAAAATCTAGTCACATTTAAAGGGAATTCATTTTTTTGGTCAGCAAGCCAAAGTTTTTCTTAAGCAGTATGATACTGGATAATTCACATAAAAAGCTGTAAATGAGCTACAGCTGCTGACCTGAGTCTGATTTATTGATCTCTGCTTTAATACTACTGAGACTGGACATCTTTGCAGGCCAGAGCTGCTAGGTCAAACCTAAATACAAGCATTTGTATCTCATAAGCCTTAACCAGTTAACCAAGACTAGTCAATAAAAGCAAATGTGAAGGAAAAAAACAAGTCTGCATCACTAGAATCATACAAAAAGCCAAGAGGCAACAGCAGAGTGGATCCTTATCCTAATCTAGCCAATCAAATGAAAGCAAAAACAACATACATCTGGATATAGGAGGAAATGTAGGCCACAACCAATCAAGAGCCCACTAAGCTGATACTTTCATAAGGTGTTTCCATCATCATAAAGAGTGAGTGCTGGAAATGTTTAGCACAGGACTTATCCATGCCCATCGATACCATTCAGTTTTCTTAAAGCCCATTCTATTCCTCTTCCACCCCAACAATCTTAGCCATTAGAGGAAGAAGGGTATTCATATGGCAGAGGTACTTTTCAGCTCTACAGAACTTAATGAATGGTGACTCCAAGCTGAATCTCAGAGATTTCAACAGGATCTTATTGGTAAAAATCTCCAAGTAGCAACCTTATATACCATTTATCCCAAACCTACAGCCAAAAGCTTGGTTAGAGTAGAGAGCTGAAATACTTCCACATAGACATTATCCCGTCTCACAAATTGTTTGTGTGTTCTGCACTGCTTTCAGGTTATTACCAATTCAAATCACTATGATTGTAGTTGGGTCTGACTGAGTGTTCACAAATGTAAAACCATGTGACTCTCAGTTTTTAGGATGAGAGGCACCTAAAATCAAGCTCCTGGGAAGAGACCAATCACAAGGTTTCACACTCAAAAGCAAGGCTGGAGAATAGTAACTGTATTTTCAAAAATCCCCAAATGGACTTAAATCAACTGTTTATATAAAGAGAATATAATACCACCTAAGGCACAATCCTTCAGTTCTGGAAAAGACAAATGGGTATTAAATAGGCAATAGAGTTCATCTACATATCTCTCAAGCCTGCCTTTGCCTGTACACAGCTGTTAGGCCATACATAAGTTGCAGAAATAAATGGCACAAAAACAGGTTGCTCAAGGGCAGTATGCAGGTTTCCCTTGGAAATGTCAAAGTAGTAAAGCTTATATTCTTTGACAGAAGTAGTATTGGTGACCATGGGCAGCACAAGTTGTATGGCAGAGTGGTAGATAAAGAAAACTGGTGAAAATGTTTATTTATAGATTCATAGGATCATAGGAGTTGTAAGGTAACACAAGGCCATTTCCACCTTGCTAGTACTCACCCTTAGGCCTTACCTCTCTTCTGAAGGAGCGACAGGTCAATCATACCAGGGGTGAATTTATGAATACCATTCTAGATGCCCAGCTCCTTTACGGCAGACAGTATGTTACATTGTTTTAGTTGGAAAGGAAGTTTGTTCCTAAGAAGGGATAGGCATTGCATGATAAATGTATCCCTGTCTTATTTGTTGAAGTAGGTTCAGGTATTCAGATATACGGCCCAAGTGTTAGCCAAATTGATTTATTGAGCTACTGAGGTGTAAGAGTTAGACTGCAGTGGTGGTGCTGCGGTAGCACTGTCGCCTCACAGTAAGACGTTGTCCTGTTCGATTCTCAGCTAGAGCATCTTCTGTGTGGAGACATGCATGAATGGGTGTACCTTCATTGAAGGTTGTGCATCAGGGCTGGCAACTCGGCACGTAAAACTCTACTGCCAATCATTAGCAGACCGGAGTTCCACTGTGGTGACCCCTAACCGGGAAAAGCCGAAAGACACAACAACAACAACAACAACAACAACAGAGGTGTAAGAGTTCCTGGACTACTGAATCCCTTATAACCTTATGAACAAGGTATGGATCACTCCTAAGGAGTGTCTATAACACTGAGTATAGTGGACAAGGCCCCCAGTCTTCCAAACCCCTGACATATGACTTATTTTGACCAGGAAGAAATACTTTTAGCTATAAGCTGTGTAAGGTAAAAGTATTTCTTAACCACTGTTGCAATGTGATGGTCAAACATAAGGCAGCTACCCAGGTATCTCATGACATTTTCATTTTGAAATGGCATATTATCTACGCTATAAGTCAGCGCTAGGGGGTGTTTACAAAATACTACCAGGTTGCAACTGTTGATATTTAGCTTGTACCCATTTTTAGTACACCAGCTATTTATATTTGTAAGCTCCTATTGGACTGCATGTATGCTAGGAGGGCTTACAATCATTTGTGAACTCAGTTAACCAGAGAACCTTTTCTGATATGTGGAGGTATGAGAAGTAGATACCAAACAGCAGAGACCCCATCACAGAGCCCTGCAGAACTCCACTGATCACCTTCATGCTCTGAAAGGAACTTTTCCCTGCTCTTATTGCACAAATCCTGTCTAAGTCAGTTGGCAATTTACTTATCTATATATAGAGCAGTTTGGAGTTCCCTTAAACTGTTTATAATATTTACATGTTGTATGGTATCATTTACCTTGGCAAGGTCAAGGTATGCTCTGGAGGCAGCTTGTCCACAGTCTACATCCACAGTAACACTCTAAAAGAAGTTCACAAGATTTGTTGGACAGGATCTACTCTTAAAGCAAACTTTGTGTGGTTAACAGTTACCTCATTTTGTTACACTAAGTATTCTCTTTTGTTAACATACTAGGCTTTAGAAGCTATAAACGTGTGGTTGAGTAAAGCAATTAACAGCAGAAACTTTAGAGAAGTATTTAATCTGGCAATCACATCATAGTATCTTACCTCCCTCTGTCTCCACACTGATATAATTTTTCCCATAGCATCTGCAGCTGGATTCTAGCTAACATTGGTCTTGTGCCAAGGAACACCTGCCTAAATTCCACACCCATGCATTTAAAGCAGACAGATTCAAATCATCATTAATTTTATTTCAAAATATGTAACATATCCTTCATATGGACATGGAAGGCATTCCACTTCCATAACAAATAAGGGTGAAGATGATTAGAAAAGTACAGTTTTGTACCTACCATAAATGTAGATGTCCAATAGGTATGCATCTGCAGTCCTTACATATGGGTTGTCCTGCCTCAGGCAGCCCTTCGGTCGGCCGGATTCCAAAGTCTGGGTCCAGCGTCGGCTGATGTCGCCCTTTTCCCCAACGTCAGAGCGCCTGGGGTATAAAAGCACCAGCCGACGCCATCTTCCTCAGTTTTTCTTGCCCCAGATGCCAGGTGCCCTCTAAAGAAGGCTAAATTTTGGAGAAATGAATAAATTCCAATCATGCACAGCAATAAAAAATAAATACACCATAAAAGATAACCCCAGCTAGCTAAAATGAGGGATAGGTACCCAAAGAATACCACAGAAGGGTAGGAGGGAGGGAAAACCTGACTGCAGATGCATACCTATCGGACATCTACATTTATGGTAGGTCCAAAACTGTACTATGTCCTTCAAGGATGCATCTGCAGTCCTTACATATGGGTAGAATACCATAGCCAAGCTGGGGGTGGTAGGACCTAAGAAAAGGATGGTGTAGCTAACATGCACTGCAGGACTGCAGTAGCAAAGCCTGCTCTGGCTCTGGAATATAAAGGCAAGTTGTAATGCTTGGAAAATGTATGCACAGAGCTCCATGTAGCAGCTTCTAAAATGTCCTTTGTAGCCACCCCTCTTAAGGCTGTGGAGGTGGCTGTTGCTCTGGTGGAATGAGGTCTGATGTTAGCTCGCACAGCTTTTCCATGAAAAGAGTAACAGAATCAAATGCAATTTCCTATCTATTTTGAAATTGTTTGTTTGGAAATTGCTTTTCCTTGTACACCAGCAGCATATGCTACAAACAGTTGGTCAGTTTTTCTGTAAGTCTTAGTTCTGTCCAAGTAGTAGCGCAACTGTCTGTGAATGTCCAGGGTGTGCAGAAGTTTCTCTCCTTTATTTTGTGGATTTGGAAAGAAAGTAGGCAGGTGGATAGCTTGGTTCAGTGAGACCCTGGATACCACCTTTGGCATGAATGAAGGATTGGTTCTCAAAGAGACTCTGTCCTGATGGAAAATGAGAAATGGTTGTACTGCCATGAGGGCCTGTAACTCAGATACTCTTCTTGCTGAGGTTATGGCCAGAAAGAAGGCAGTCTTCCAAGACAGGAATTGTAGTTCTGAAGATGCTGCTGGTTCAAAGGGAGGTAGAGTTAATTTTTCCAACATGAAGTTAAGGTCCCATGTAGGCACTGGTGGTTTCCTTGGAGGGTTGATGTTTTTTATCCCTCTTAGAAACTGCCTTAGCAGAGGATGAGAAAATACAGGTGGATCAGTGTTGTACTCTGCTGAAATAGCTGAAGCATGAATTTTTATGGATGAATAAGAAAGGCCATTATGGAGCATTTCAGCCAAGTATTCAAGGATATGTGGAATGGTCATCATTGTCGGATCCTGACCCTTTGCGGCGCTCCAGGTTCGAAATCTTTTCCATTTTGCTGAATATGCCTTTCTTGTGGAAGGCCGCCGAGCTTCCATAATTATATCCTTTACCCTCTTGGATAGTTTATCCTGGCGAGGAGTCAAGGTATTTTCCAGGCTGTCAGCTGCAAGGTTTTTAGGCTGGAGTGCAGAGTTTTGTAATTGTGCTGTGTCAGAAGAAGTGGCCATTGTGGTAGAGGCCACGGTTTTGTGCGTGACATGCTCTTTAACAGTGGGTACCAGTGTTGTCTTGGCCAGTTCGGAGCTATCAGAATCACTTTTGGTTGCTCTGTCCTAATCTTCAGTAAGACCTTTGTCATTAATGGAAGAGGTGGGAATGCATATACTGTTAGAGCATTCCAGCTGAAGGATAGGGCGTCCACTTTCCATGCTTGAGGATGGTATGTCCTTGTGCAGAATTTCTTCAGTTGATGGTTGTGGGGGGAGGCAAAAAGATCTATGTCCGGCCTTCCCCATGATTGTGCTATCTGAAGAAAAATGTCTGGATGCAACATCCATTCGTGTGGATCCATGGTGTTTCTGCTTAGGCTGTCCGCCAGTACATTGTTCTTTCCTGGTACGAACTGGGAATGCAGCTCTATATTGAGTTTTAGGGAAAGTTCCGAAAGATTCATTGCCAGCCTGCAAAGAGGGTAGGAATGGGTACCTCCTTGCTTGTTTATGTACCACATAACTGTGGTATTGTCTGTCTTTATTAGCAGGTGACCTTGATGCAGGAAATGTTCGAAGGCCTCGATTGAATGTATCACTGCCAGCATTTCCTTTTGGTTGATGTGCAGGCACAATTCCTTTTGTGCCCATTGCCCTTGAATACATCTGCCCTTCATGTGCACTCCCCATCCATGGTCTGAGGCGTCCGTTGTAATGGTTTGGCTGATATGTGGCTTGCTGAAAGGCAGACCAATGTTTGACTGGCTTGCTTGTGCCCACCACAGAAATTCCTTTTGAAGGCATGGAATGAGGGGATCAAAGCTTCTAGGCTGTGACTGTGTTGAGACCATAGGCTCCTTAGGTACCATTGTAGTTTCCTCATATGCAGCCTTGCTTGTGGAATCAGAAGAATGCAAGATGCCATGAAACCCAGGGCCTGCAGGATTTTCCTTGCAGTCAGCTGGGTTTGTGTTGTCAGATTTCTGAAATAATCCGGTAATTGTTCTTATTTTTCTTCTGTGAGAAAAGCCATTTGGGTGTTTGTATCCAGCTTTGCACCCAGAAAAATTATTCGTTGGGATGGAACAAGTCTTGATTTCTGAATGTTGACCGTGTATCCTAAGGCCTGTAGTAGGTGGATGGCATAGTTCAAGTGTTTTACCAATGTTTGTTGGCTGTCCGCTTGTATAAGGCAGTCGTCCAGGTATGGGTATATTTGAATCCCCTGAAGTCTGCAATGTGCAATTACTGATGCCAGGCATTTCGTGAATACTCTGGGCGCAGTAGATAAGCCAAAGGGCAATGCTGAGAATTGATAACGCTCTGAACCTGCAAGAAATCTGAGGTGTCTTCTGCAACTTTGTCTGATAGGGACATGCAGGTATGCCTCCTTGAGGTCTAGCGTTACCAGCCAGGACCCCTTGCCCAGCATGGGAAGGAGTTGCTGTAAGGTCAGCATTTTGAATTTTGGCACGATGAGATAAGTATTCAGTGCGGACAAGCCCAGAATAGGCCTCCATTGCTTTTCTTTTCTTGGAACAAGGAATAGTCTGGAATAAAATCCTTGGCCTTGTTCTGTGTAAGGAACCTTTTCTATTGCCTTCATTTGTAGTAGTTTGGAAATTTGCTTGAAAGCCTCTGCCCTTTGATTTGGTGGCAGGTTTGGCATGCCTTGTCTTTTTGGTAATGTATGAAAATGGAATCTGTATCCTTTGTCTATTATTTGCAGTATCCATTTGTCCTTTGTAATACTGTGCCAATTTTCTGAGAATAAAGATAGCTTTCTGCCCAAAGGTGCTTCCAATTGAGCCCTGGTTAAAGGTGCTTCCAATTGAGCCCTGGTTGGCGGAGTCAAAGTCAAGTCATTGAGTTTGTCCTTGTGCAGTAGTTGTAGGTCCTGCACTACCTCTCTGGTTAGGAGGCTGTCACTGACGTCCTCTGTAGGAGCCTCGAGCTTGCCCTCTACCTCTGGCACGCCTGTTTTTGCCTCTTTGAAATCTGCGTCTGGAAAGGACCAATTCTTAGAAGGCCAATTTCTGCTGAATCTTGGTGGTTGGACCTGGAGAAAATCTTTGACTGTTTGTACTGATTTAGCCTTTTCCTCAAATTTCTTTAAGACCTCTTGAGCCGTGGAACCAAATAACTTTTATTTTTCCAGTGGTGCATCCAGAAGCTTTGCTTTAACATGATCTGGCAGTGTTTGTTCCTTCAGCCAAGCATGTCTACGTATGACTGCACCTGTCATTGCTGACCTACATGAAGCTTCCAATGCATCATAACCACACTGTAAGAAATGGTTGCTAACCTGCTGAGAATTATGCACCAGATCCTGAAGCGCCTTGCGGTCTAGGGGTTCAGGCTAGGATAGTTTTTTATGCAATTCATCTAACAGATACTTTTGATACTGTATCATATGGAATTGACAATTTAATGCTCTCATAGAAAGAGTGGAAGTAGTATACACCTTTTTACCCCATCTCTCTAAAGCCCTGGATTCCCTTTCAGAAGGAAGTGGATTCTTGGCAGTGGTGGTTGCAACCCCTTTAGGGCCCTGGGAAATAGTTTCTGGGTCAGCAGAGTGGCCCTTGTAAAAGGTATAGATCTGAGTCCGGGACCCTGTAGTACCTGTCAGGTTTGACAGGAGCCGGAGGAAGGGAGTCAGGGGAAATACTAGACTCAGAGTACACATCTTCTATAACATTTAAAACGGGCAGAATAGCCAAAGGTCTATGTTGAGGTAAATGTAAAAAAGTCCTTAACCTCTTCCTGGAATCAGAGAATTCCTGGCCTTGCCATTTGAAATGCTCTCTCATGGAGTGAAGGGTCTCCCCAAAGGAAAACTCTTCAGGGGGGGGAGGCCGAGGGAATAGATTCCTCTGCATCAGAATCCTCGTAGGCCGGAAGGGCCTCCTCCTGGTAGTCTGAAAGGGCAGAGTCATCTGAGGCCTCATCAGAAGACTGGGGATCTGTCTGCTCAACCCTGGGCCTTTTGCCTGGAGGGGGTTGAGAGCCCCTGTCTGGATGTGACAGAGCCCCTGATTAAGGAAATAAGGTCTTTAGCCAAACTTAAAATTTGTGAACCGGTAGTGGATCCCTGAGGAATAGCCTTGGGAGGGAGAGATTTTGGCTGTTTAGCAGCTTTAGCCCGTGTAAAGGCCTTAATGGACATGGATACAGGAGGCCTGGCTGCCCCACGTGCTGGAGTAGTTTTATCAACAGAAATGGTGTCGGTTATTTCCTGAGCACCGGTTTCAGACAGAAATTCTATGACCGACCCAGTGATGGCCTCCGGTACCGAAGTTACCGGCTGTGCGGTGTCGTCGGTCGGAAGCGGTAGAGATTCGGCTTCAGTAGAGACCGAGACACTCGCGGTAGGCCTAGGTGTGGAGTCGGCCGAAACCGCGGACCACGTGTGTCGGTCCTTATCCTTTCGTTTTTTGGGTAAATGAGCTGTCGGAAGCTCCGACGGCATGATATAACAGAAATTTTCCCCAAAAAATTCCTCTGCAAACTCTGCCCGATGCCTAAGAGTGCGTTTATTGAAGGAAGCACAGGCTGAACAGGCCGAGACGTCGTGGTCTGGGCCTAGGCAGGGTAAACAGTAAGAGTGGAAATCCTTATGAGGTATTTGTTTCCCACAAGATAAACAATTATTAACTTTAACCGTTTGATCTGACATCGGCTGAGGCAAGAAAGAGTCCCCAACGGGGTACTTAGCTTTTCTGAAGACTTCGGTAGCTGAAATCACAGGAGCTGGCCGACTGGCACTTGCGAACTGCTTCTGCTTCGGGCACCTCGCGGCAAGAAAGACCGGGGAAGATGGCGTTGGCTGACGCTTTTATACCCCAGGCGCTCTGACGTCGGGGAAAAGGGCGACATCAGCCAACGCGGACCCAGACTTTGGAATCCGGCTGACCGAAGGGCTGCCTGAGGCAGGATAACCCATATGTAAGGACTGCAGATGCATCCTTGAAGGACATACTTTTAAAAGTGGCCTGTAATAAAGCAAGTCCATAACTGTATGAACTACTTCAAACAGATTTGTACGAAAGACTGGGCAGCCAGTAGCCTAACTGATTAACTATTTGCTGATAAGATAAATGCCTCCCTCATCTTGTTTATTTTAATTTGGAAGAAAGTATAGTTAGCCAAAAGAAAAAAGTTCCAAGTAATATAAGATTCTGGATAGTAGAAGGATTATGGAGCATACAACGCAGGTCAGAACTTCGAGCGGATGTAAATGCTACAAAAACTACAGTCTCTCAGGGAAAAAAAAAGTACCATGACAGACTTCATAGGCTGAACAATTTGAAAGCTTAACTTTTCTAACAGAAAATTCATGGGTGAAATGTTCCTTCTTTGGGGTCTCAAATGTGCAATTCCCTTAAAATGTTTTTCTTTGCATCATGGAAGCTAGTGATGTTGCCAAGGTCAAGCATGGACCGAAGGCTGACAAGTGTCTTGAAAGATACATATGACAGACCTCACTCTTGCCAAAAAAACAGATATCCCAAAAGAAAAGGAAGTGTAGCAGACAATAGGTCTGTATTTCTCTTTTCTCTTCACAATAAATACCTATGCTACTTGTCCGTGCAATTTTCTTCTCTCCTTTGTTACCTGCAATATTTTTTCAGGTAATAAAACCATGTTAACTCTGCAGAGATGCTGAATTTATTTATAGTAAGAGTGGCACACATCGATCACATTAACTAGAAAAGTAAGTCATATTGCTGTACTTAAATTTGTTTTGTTGTTTTTCAGTATATATTTGTTGCTTATTTTATAACCTTTTCACTGCTTGCATGACTAAAGTCACTGGATTTGCGCTTTAAACAATTGCCAGGCCATCTATAAATCTTCTGCTGCTTACTTCTAATTTATCAAATTGTTTTTCCTGTGATTTTGCAGCTCTCCCCTCTCTTTTTTGAGAGTTTTAGTTTCAGTTAAAAATACTTACTGTCATTCATTAGACCCTTGGCTACTTGGGTATTTAGCAGATCCTCCATTTTGGTAACTACTGAGTGCTTTCCACTGATAATTTTTTAGACTGCACCTCCATACTGCCAGCAAAACTATGTTCCCTGTAATTTTACATTGCTTTCATACGTTTGTATTTACTTTTTACTTTAAAGTACAGTTAAAGATGGTTTTCTAGTTACAGTGTAAACTTGCTAAAAGCAGTAGTGATTATTCAGTGGCAGGAATTAATTTACTTCTTTATCTGAGGGGAAGAGGTTAGTAACTGGAGTTTAAACTGCTTTCTTATTGTTTCGTTCACTTCAGTTTAACAGTGGTGGGTGGTACTCCATGCAGCACTGTGAAATGCTATTTTTTGACAGACACAGGCACTTTCCTTTGCAAACTCTCTCTCAGGAAAATTTGTTAATTCCATCTGCCAGTTATAGCTGAATTACACAGTTATGCAGTGGCACATTGTTGCACATCTAAAGACGATCTCATATCCTACTGCACAAATTATTTTAGTGCTTAAACCAAATTTTCTTTATCCACATTCAATAATATTCCCCAAATCAATTATTTTAAACGTCTTCTTCTTTCGGCTTTTCCCGGTTAGGGGTCGCCACAGTGGATCATCTGTCCGCTCATGACTGGCAGTGGAGTTTTACAGTGTCGAGTTGCCAGCCCGGTGCCCAACCTTCCACAGAAAGCACACACATGCACACACACACACACACACACACACACACACACACACACACACACACACACAGGGCCAATTTAGAGTGTCCAATCCACCTACTGCATGTCTTTGGGATGTGGGAGGAAACCCACACGACCACAGGGAGGACATGCAGACTCCGCACAGAAGGCACCCCAGTCGAGAATCGAACCGGAGAACCTCTTGCTGAGGTGGCAACGCTAACCGTTGCACCACTGTGGCCACCCAAATCAATTATTTAAACTACAATCCAAAAATTGTTTCTTCAGTAGTTGCTCAATATCTGGTTGGGTTTATATCATTTGAGAGAACACTTAATTGAGTGAACAGATATTTGTCGAACTGAAGTGAAAGCTCAATTAAGCGAACACTTGGTTAAGCAAATTTTTTCCCAGGGAAAGGCAAGGTTGGCTAACATTGGGTAGTTGCCCTCTTCCTCACTCTAGTGTTATCTTGGAGTTGGTATATTTAGTTGGGGGGTGCAGAGTTTTAAATTTAGCTTTGTTTGCTCCAATCAGTGGGCGAGCAGCTGTTTTTTCCTCCAGGACACTTTTTGCTTAACCGAGCATTCGCTTTATTGAGCTTTCACTTAATTCAGTTCAACAAACAAGCGATTCTCTCAAACGAGATAGATCCATCTGGTTTGCGCTAACAGGAGTGCTGCTTTTAGTGTGTAGACTCAGACTTTTCTTTTAGACAGACAGCACTCCAGTAAATCAACTCCAAACACCATCAGTGCTTTTTCCCCTTTAGCAATATTAATAAACATAAGGATGGATTTACACTTTCCAACTGTCACTGTAGTCAGCTTGGTTGAAATGGGCATTCTGAGACAATGCAGCAATTGCTTGATATTTACTGGCAACTATTTGCTACTTAAGCAAAATGGCATAGCATGTGAGAGATGTAGTTATATAATGTTACTGGAGACAGACCTCTCATACAAAGCCACTACAAACAAGAAGCAGGTTGTCAGTACCACACATCATCACTTTAAACCAATCACACTCAGCTCAGACAAAACGCACAGAAAAAGGAAACTTTAACATTTAACCAAATAAGATACAAGGCTTTACTAATTCAATGCCTTATAAAAAACTTCAGTTTAGGATGTCAAACATACTTAAAATAAAACTTCTAATTCCAAAATGCAGTAAAGCAAGTGCTTTTGCCACATTTACACCTCACTGGGGTTGACTTTATCCCACAACAACACTATAGCATTTAAACATTTAGTCATAGTCACGACAGTAACTTCCTTCAATTTCTAAAAACACAAAATGTGTTCTTTACTTAAAATATAACATTTAATTTCAATAAGTTGCAACTTTAAATTTCCAACTTATTTTAAAAAACAATTTTTATAATTAACACTGATATTAAGTTCTGCACCATAGCATGAGTTTAATGTATAGCTTGCATCTTCCAAATAATAATCTCTACCACCAACCCTAACATCTTCAACACATACTCAAACAAACAAAAAAAACCTTTAGACTTTACTGAATGTTTGCCTAATGCATTAAATAAATTTAAATACTTTACCACTAATGAATGTTCATATATCCTGCTGTGTAGTGTTCTATTCATTTTGCTATGTAAAATGATTTACAGGCTGTACAAATTGCACATTATGCCATATATTCAGTTTGCCATGTGAAATAACCTACCAAACCATATGTTCTTTCCTCATTAGTACAAGTGTTTGACCCTTCATTAATGTATCCACATTGTTTACAAACTTGGAACTTGTACAAAGTTTTTTCCATATACATCCACTGTTCTTTTCTTCCCTTTTTAAAACTTCTTTGATACTACTACTCCTCTTAATAAAATTCTCCTCACTATCCGATTTGGTAAAAACATCATAATCCTTCCAAAAAATTCCAGTTATTTTTCACTACATTTCTTACATCCCATGAATCCAAACCGTAGGTAATACCACTAGCTGTATTCCAGAATTCATTCCTATGTCTGTTGATTTCATTGTTGAAGCTACTTTCTACCCCTTCTTAAAAGTCTCCCATTTTAACTTCTTTATATCCCCTCCTTTTGAACATTTCTTACAAACGCTAAAAAGCGACTTATTGTCTGTGGCTAACATTTGGGTGCTATTAATCATGTTCTTGACTACATTATTTTTAACTTACTTTCAATGCACGCTGTTATAATGCAAGATTGTGTTACTTCCTACACAAGTCTCCTAGCTGATGGAAGGGTAGTTGAAGTCTCATACAAGAATAGTGTTTGGCTGAATGCAAAGAGACTCCATACTACTAATGTAAGATATCCAATATCTGGCTATGACATGAAAAGGGGAGTTTGTTAAAGGTATGATGGACATGGAGGATTTGTAGGTTGTTATCCTGTCTAACGAGTTTGGAGATTAAATTTTGTTTTACGAATACAGATACACAGCTGCTTTTAATGCCTTCATCTAGTGCAGTGGACTTGAACACGTGGCGGATGTTGAGGTTTCTAGTGTTGAACAACAATACTATTAGATTATCCAAATTCTGTTTTTTGATTCTGGAAGGTTTTGAAGGCTAACATTGCCTAAAAAGGCACTACAGGGGCAGACAAGGTTGTCGGCTAACATACAAAAGCCTGGGGGGAAAGGAACAAGCCATCCCTGGCAATGCAGTTAGGCCTGTCTACCATCTCTTCCCAGGCTGATACATACTGAACCCTTGTTGAATGACACCGGAAACGAAGGCACTTGTTGAAGTCAATAAAGTTTTGTGTGTGTTGTGGTATCATTCTTAGTTAAAGTAAAATGTTGCTCAAGGCTAGGCTCATACAGCTCCATCACGTCTCTCTTCATACATTCCAGGAAGATACGTCTCAAGTCATTTACTCCCACATGTACTATGACTGTACATATGTGTACTTGTGGTGCAGGAAACTGAGTGCATTTGTGATGTGGCAAATATGTCCCCTGACAGACAAATGACTGTGATCCTTCCTTTGCATATCCTAGTGAGTGGTGCATCAGTGTGTTTCACTATGGAGTCACCTGTGAGTAGGATGTGGGATCTTGCGGCATTTTGCATTATAGGCTTCTAATTTGAGACACTGAACAACTGATGCATGTTTTGTGGTGGCTGCTACATGAGCTGAGTGTTTTAAGTTGTTGAGGGTACTATTTTTTAGGTTACATTATGGAGGCTTTTGTGGCTAAGGGAGGTTACTTTTTAGAACCTTAGTTTATGTGGGACTGTGCATTTGGTCTGTATTCTGCATACTGTTTAATGTGGTGTTGTGAGTTACTAACAACTTGTTTACAATTCCTAATGGATGTATGGGAAAACTTTGCATTTAATGATATCAAGCAACTACATTTCTCATACTCTGAATCACTAAGTATTAGGTGACTGACAGTATTTATGATAAAATTGCTACATTGTCTGAGGCTGCCCATTTCAATTAATTTACAGTAGGAAAGTGCAAATCCATGATTCCAGGTGTTTAGTACTGCTAGCTTCATGGGAAGTGGCACCAATGGGGTTTGCACTGGTCTACTGGAATATTGCTTGTCTACAAGTGAAAACAAAAGACAAAACAAGCAGAGCAATGCCTCTCTTAGGGACTCTTAATTCAACTACTGTCTATTTTGAAAACTAGGAATTTCTGGAACAGGTTCTATATGGAAAATTAAGATACTGAGTACCTTTATCAGTGCTTGTTGTGCAGACAAATGCAAAACAGCCATCTGGTCAACACTGTACAACAGCGCACACTCAGTTTTTTTTTTTTTTAGCAATCACTATCTTAGAAATAACTTGGCTCCTCTTTAATGAATAGTTTTTATAAACAAAGCTTTCCCAACTATAGATCACAAAAACAGCCAAATAAGAGAAACTCAAACATGTTAATACTGTAGCAATGCAGGATAACTACAAATAATTCAACATGTACATAACTGGACTTTGTATTTATCCGGCAGTGCCTTCTTTATTCTGCTTCTGTCTTGTCTTGCTTTACAACTGAATAACACAAGTGAAGATCAAACACTGAATAAGAATAGTCTGCGGATCCACCAGTAAGTGCCACACGTCCTGAATGGTAAAAGCAGATTTATTGTAACAAAGAGAACTAATCACGGACTTGCTGCAATACAAACTCCGTAAAATCAAAATACATACTATGAGATACTGTTAAGCGCTTTCACCCATAACATCTGGGCTTCATCAGAACTAGACACCAAGTATAAGAAAATGGTTTAAGAACCTTTTTTGGCGCCAAAAAATTCAAACTTCTTAAAGAAACAGTTGCGCTCAAAGTCAGGACGTGTGGCACTTATTGGTGATCCGCAGACTTTTCATTGTCTTGCTTTACAACACTGACCAAAACTTTTCAATCTTTCGGTTGATTCTGCTTCTGAATATCGCACAGACTCTCCATCCACTATAATTACTGATCAACTTTACTTCCGAGTGCTACCAATACTTTTCGGATAACAAGAATTAGGGACACACCATTTGGGTTTATTTGTATATGACAGTCTCCTGGCAAACTTTCAAAGACTATAAATAAATCAGCATAAAAATCAGCATAATCATCACAGTCATGCACAGTATTATTACTATGGCTTTGCACAGTGTCTGCGCAGTCATGCACTGTATTATTACTATGACTTTGCACAGTGTCTGCAGTCATGCACTGCACAGTCATGCACCTTATTATTACTATGGCTTTGCACAGTGTCTACAGAGTCATGCACTGTATTATTACTAAGGCTTTGCACAGTGTCTGCACAGTCATGCACTGTATTGTTATTACTACAGCTTTGCACAGTGTTTGCACAGTCATGCACTATAGTATTACTATGACTTTGCACAGTGTCTGCACACTCATGCACTTTATTATTACTATGGCTTTGCAGTGTCTGCAGTCATGCACTGCATTATTACTACAGCTTTGCACAGTCATGCACTGTATTATTAATACGGCTTTGCACAGTCATGCAGTTTATTATTGCTATGGATTTGCACATTATTTGAAATGTCTCTGTGCCTCTGCAATTTATTTCTGAACTGATTTTTCAACATATGCAGTCTCTACATTTACAGTGTGAATTCATTTTGACATTTATAGGTTCTCACAAACCACACAACCCAGAATATTAGAATTTCATTCTTTAAAACCAACTACGTGAAGTAGAAGTCTGTACTTTTTTTCTTATCTTTAAATATTAAGCATTTCTGACCCTTGATGTGCCATGTGGTGGACAGAGCAGGCAGACATATATGCACAGTTTTGTTTTCAATGTCTTCTATCTCTAAACTTTAAAAGTATCTTAAAACAAGACTTTGTAGTATGCAACTGTATCTAATTCAAATTATACATTCTGTCCATTAACATCTCAATATTTTTTCCAGCAAACTTTATTTTACATAATCCCTTTTCATTTGCTCTGCATACAGCCATATCTTTTGATAAGGTTAGATCTGTTTCTCTTAATAAATATCTCCTGTATCATAACTTCTTACACCACAAATTATTCTCTTTCTTTGGCTCTATCCTTCAGCATAGTAACATATGCAGCTATGATCTTTGTATAGCACTGCCATTTCGTAAAGAATAGAGAGCTAATAAAATTTATGTGATGTACAAGCGCATTAGGGAAACAGTACGTCAGGACAAATTGTCATAAGTATTGTAACAGGGGGAAAAATAATTTTCCGGTTTATCGGTGGATAAAGCGCATTTTATATGCTTCACAGTTTTCTGTTTTTATGAAATACATTTTGTTGTGTAGTAGACAGGTTGTTACTGCTGTGCTCGCATGCGTGTGAAGTCTGCTGCTGTTCCCACTGAGTAGCGTGAAGGGGAAATAGACATTTTAAACAGACAAGTTCTTCTTTGGCCATGTGTTTTTAATGAGATGCTATGTAATACTCTGACACGGCAATACTTTTTGAACCTGTACCCGGGTAGGAATTCTTTTATTTATACAACAAAAACTGCATCAAATGGATTTTTAGTGGAGCTGTCCTTTTCTGCTTGCCACATGCCTGTGCAGATGCTGTCATATTGCTGTATTCACTTTAAGTTGTTATGCAGCTAAATGATTGTTGGTTATTGTTTTCTCAGGGACTGTTTAAGCTTATATATAGGTTCATGGGTAGATATCAGTTTGCAGACCATCACAAGCCTAGCAAGTAGATCCTAATCAAACCCTGCACCTTGTACCTTGACTATTGTGTCAGTCCTCACCTTTAAAAGAAGTTTGTTGACTGTTACTAAAATATGTAATGGGAATTTAGTGTTGTGCAGGCAGGGGCTTCTACTGGATTCATGGATAATAAATTTAAACAGAAGTTTATGCAAACTAAGTATAGAAAAATAGTTGGTGTGATGATACTTTTTTTAATGATAGGACAGTAGGTGTCTGCATATTGCTTGATCGGGTTCTGGCTTGTCAATCACCCAGGCCATGCCCATTTCAACAGGAAACAAGCAGTGGGTTAATGTTCAATGAGCAAAGCTGTCAACTGCAGTTATTTCCTGTCAAATAATAAAAAGCAGTAACTTTCTGCAAGAGTTTGTGATAAGTCATGGCTGGAAGCCAGAATAAAGTTAAATGCAAAGTTGATGCAGAAAACAGATGACGGGATGGAGTGGTACTGTGTTATTCAGCAGGAGAAGAACATTATTTGTCTTCTGTGTCAGTCTACAGTTGCAGTGCTTAAATATCAAACTTGAAATAGCATTATGAGATAAAACATTTTATTTTTATTTTATTTATATTTGTTTACTGGGAAATTACGACTGGATGCAGGTCCTTTTTCAGTGGGTGCCCAGGGAGAAAAGCTCCACATCATGTACATGATAAATAGAGATACAAAGTTGCAGCAATAGTAAACAACATTACAGGTTGTTGGCTTTAATACAATAACAAGATATTGATTATCAACAGTATATACAGTAAATGTTGCAAGTTAAGATAGTTACTTGTCATTTATATTATTAGTAGTAAAGTTGTCAGACAAGATTTTAAAGTATGTAAAGACAACTAGCTAATTCTGACTGTGGTTAGTAGTGGCGATAGTATAGTTGGGTGAAGAGTCTAGGTGGGGGTAAGGGTGGGGGTGTTAGTCTGGATTAAAACAAGGACAAAGCCAGTGCAGATTTAAGTGGAATTTGAGCACAGTCTTGAAAAGGCTGCTGGAAGGTAGAGTAGTTATGGAGGGTGGAAGATAGTTCCAAAGTTTAGATATGGTACATGAAAATATGGCTTCTCCTACTGAGTTTTTGGGTTTGATAACAGTGAGTTGATTTTTGTTGCTTGATCTTAGAGGCCTAATGGAGTGATAGGGTTGGAGAAGGGTTTGAAGGGAAGGCATGTTAAGGGGGTGGTTAATACGTTTATGAGCGAGGGTGAGTTGATTAAAGTGAAGGAGTTGTGGGAGTTCTAGCCAGTTTAGTTCTTTAAGGGAGATATAATGATGGCTGCGGTAGGAGGTTCCAGTGGCAAATTTACCAATTTTCTTGTAACAAGCATCCAGCTTGTGTAGGTCTGTCTGTCTAAGGTTGGTAGGTATGGGGGATGCATAGAGTAGGGTGGAGATTAGCTGGGAATTGGCTATGGAGATTCTAGCTGCCTTGGTTAGGAATTGGCCGCTTCGATATAATGCACCAAGTTTCTTGTGCACTTTTTTTATTGTGAGAGATATGTGGGTGTCAAATCTGTTTGTTGTTTATTTCCACACCAAATAATTTTGTGTGTTCTGATGGAGAGATGATGGTATTATCTTCGGTGAGAATGTTGAAGTGGGGGGTGTTTTGGGTGGCTTTGGAAGGTTGGAACAGGAGACGTTTTTTTCTTACTTGGGTTGAGTAGGAGCTGAGCATTGGACAGCCAGCTTTCTACAGAAGAGAATGATTTCTGTGTGATTTGCTGTAGTTCTGGTAGAGTGGGGGCAAAGCAGATGAGAGTAGTCATCTGCGTACTGTATAAGAGATGCTTGTGTGGTGGCAGTATGTAGGTTGTTAGTGAAAAGTGAGAATAGCAGAGGGCCAAGGATAGACCTTTGGGGAACTCAGAGTAAGTGGGAGGTGAGGTGATAGGTTATTATCCCAGCTTACTGATTGCTGGTGTCTGTGTAGACAGCTGTGGAACCAGTTGCAGGCTGATTGTGAGAAGGAGAGGTTGGGGAGAGTAGTAGCTCATGAGATACCATGTCAAAGGCCTTTGAGAGATCTAGAAATACGGTAGTAGAGGCCATTGTTTTTGTGATGAAGTTGGTGAAGGAGAGCAGAGCAGGGGTAGTGCTGTGATATGGCCTGAAACCATGTTGGGTTTTGGAGAGGAGATTATTAGCTAGGAGGTAGTTGGAGACTTGGGTGATACATTTTTCAAGTATCTTGGAGAGAGGATAGCAATGGGGCGGTAAATGGAGAGGTCGGTGGAGGGGTGCCTTTGTGGAGGGGAATGATGTGAGATATTTTCCATATCGAGGGAACATAAGCCTTCTGTTATGGAATGGTTGATTAGAATTTTAATTGGGTAGGCTAGTATATCAGCTGCAATTTTCAAGTATTCAGAGGGGAGGTTGTCAGCTGCGAGTTTGGTGGGTTTAAGGTTTGACAGATTTTTTATGTTGGAGGTAGGTACTGAGGTGAAGAAGAAAAGGGGAGTAGGGGGTTTAGGATTAGGAGTTGGGGGGCTGTTGTAGGGAAGTGTTCTTTGTTTAGAGATGTTATAATTTCAGTGAAGTGTTTGTTGAAGGATTCAGCAATATTGCTGGAGGGAGGGGTAATGGACGGCTGGAGGGCATCAACCTTCCCAGGGTGGAGGATAGTATTAACAGTGGACCAGAATTGCTTAGGGTTGTGGTTGGTAGAGTTTAGGGTGGATTTATAAGTAGAGGGATTTGTCTAATTTTATATGCCTTTTGGCTTTATTGCGCAGTTCAAGGAATGACTGCCTGAGTTATTTTTTGTTACTCGCCAGTGCTCCCAGGCCTTATCTCTCAATTTCATTAGGGTTCTGGTGGTCTTTTGTAACCATGGGGCACACCTGGATCTGACTTTGGCATTTCTTACAGGAGCATGGGTGTTTAGGATGGAAAGGAAGGCACTGTTGAAGAAGTGGACAGCCTCATCTAGGTCGAGGTATTTTAGTGGTGACCAGTTAATTTTTTTGCAGGGAGGAGATGGAGTTGGGATTGAAGTTGGACTTGTTCTGTATTTGCCTGTAAATAATGGGCTTCAGACTGTTTGTATGGTGCCAGATTAGGAAAGGGGGTGAGTGGTCACTAAGACTGTCAGGTAAGCAGCCTGCTAGGCAAGAGTGAGGGGCTTTGTTGACTAGGATCCAGTCAAGTAAAGTATGATTGTTAGGGTTTTTGTTGATTCGGGTAGGGGATTGGATGAGTTGAGTGAACCCATGGAGATTAAGGTGAATGGTTGGGAGATTATTATTACAGGATAGCCCGCTGATGTTAAAGTCGCCGAGAATGACGGTTCCCTGGGGTAGAGATAGAGTAGCCCAGCTCAGATTTTCTAGGGGTGTAACATTTTGCCCTGGTGGGAAATAGCATCCTATGATATTGACTGTTTTGTTTGGGTTTAGTTTAAGATTGGCATAAAAGATTTCTTCATTGTTGTGGTGGGGGCAGATGAGTTCAGGAGTTGAATATTAAGGTGGTGTTTAAATATCAATGCTACACCACCTCCTTTTGTGGACAATCTGTCTATGTGAAGGCTGTTGTATTCAGGTGGAAGTATTTCCTCACTTTTGATGTGAGGTTTGAGCCAGGTTTCAGTTAGGAAGAGAATATCTGGGGAATATATGCTTATGCTGGCATGTAGTTCTTGGATTATATTACATATGCTTCTGATGTTTAGGGACATTATAAGTATGTATGTTTTCTTGTTAGCTAGGAGTTGAGTTGTGGGGGGGGGGGGTTGCTTGGACTAGGGTTTGTGGTTGGGTTAGATTTGGAAGGACCAGGGTTTGGATGGATGTCTCCAGCGAGGGCTAGTTTATAAAGGGCGTTTAGGATATGTTTTATATACATAGTAAATTGCTTATTGCATCTTAGGGATATTTTATTTTTGAGTGTTAGGTGTTTGGTAATGTAGTGTGTGTAATGGGAGGATGTTTTTGGTGGCAGGGGTTGTGCAGTTATAGTGTAAATGTTTGAGGGAGGGTGTTGAGAGAATACAGTGGAAGTTGTTGGGGCATGTGACTGTGGAGACTTGGTAGGATGTAATGTGAGCTAGAACTATGCAGGTTAGGATTGTTATATTAGGTAGTAGCATGATTGCATTGGATGTAGGGGGAGGAGGTGACTAGTGGTGTAGCCTAATTGGTGGTAATTAGGGGTGAGATTAAGGCTAAGAATAAATGTAGAGGTACTGGGGGTGGGTGGAAATAGGGGGCAGGGAGGGGAGAGAACGGAGCAGGCTAGAACCCCCCAGGCTAAAGATTGCAGTGTAAGTGTCTAAACAGGCAAATTGTTAAGAGTTATTGGAATCTAGTAGGGAAAAGCAATCTATAGACCTGATTTCATCTGTGTCCTTTCTGGGTAGATACCTAGTTTGAAGCAGACAAAAAGTGGCAGTTTAAGTACCTTTTTGCCTCTATTTTACAAGTGGGCAATCCCAGTGTATCTACTGGGTTACCTTTTTTCGTCTAGAGGTTTATCTTGGTTTACTGATAACTAAAAATAAAAAGTTAGCTGGGGAATGTATTTACAGCTGATGGGGGTGAGGGAGCAGCTGTTGTCCCCAGCCATGGGTAGTAGAACCAGTTATTTCTGCTTTAGACCAGGTATTTTCTACAGTAGCAGGCTAAAGAGGGAAATGTAGCTAGACACCTACAGTAACTTATTTTCTTTTTAAAGCCCTTGAGTCCTTGTGTCTGGTTTCTTCACTACAGATGTGGCCAATGGCAAAAGATTCAGCAAGTGGGGGACAGAGAGAACCCGTTTGCAGGGTCAGTGGTCAAGTAACTTATTTTCTTTTTAAAGCCCTTAAGTACGTGTGGCTGGTTTCTTCACTGCAGATGCAGCCAATGGCCAAGGATTCAGCAATTGGGGGACAGAGCGAACCCGTTCACAGGGACAGTGGTCAAGTAACTTATTTTCTTTTTAAAGCCCTTGAGTCCTTGTGGCTGGTTTATTCACTGCACAGACAGCCAATGGCCAATGATTCAGCAAGTGGGGGACAGAGAACCCATTCGCAGGGACAGTGGTCAAGTAATTTATTTTTTCATAAAGATTTTGACAATGTGGTTGGTGAAGAAAGACTGTCCAAAAATGAGGGGTTGCATCGTAGTTTGACTAACCAGCAGAACATTTTTACTACGAGATCAGCAGACTTTAACGCTGATCATGATGTTAGTTATATTTCACTGAAGGTGATTTTGTAAAGAACTGCATGAGAGCTGTAACAAAAAAGCTGTGTCCAGAAGTTTGTAAGAAATTAGAAACAGTCTGAATCGGTTGACTATACAGCGCAGAATTACTAGCTTGCCTGGAGATGTCATAAGGCAGCTGGCAGACAAGGCAGCATTATTTTCATATTTTTCTCTGGCTGCTGATGAATCAACTGACATTGATTCCACAGCACAACTGCTGGTGTTTGCTCATGGAGTATCTCCTACTTTCGACATTACTGAAGAGCTGATAGGCATGGGCTCCCTTAAAGGGCAAACAAAGGGGTCAGATCTGCTAGAACAGACAATGAAACTGTGTGACAGGCTGGCTGTGGATATAACAAAACTGGTGAGCATAACAACTGATGCTGCACCAGCTATGACAGGAGAGAGTAATGGGCTGCTATCAATGATTAAAAAACATCTGGGAGATCAAAACAGGCAGTTAGTAAACTTTCGCTGGATCATACATCAGCAGAATCTCTGCGGCAAAGACCTTGATTTTCAAGAAGTAATGAAGATGGTAGTAAAAACTGTTAACTTCATAAAAAGTTGAGGCCTTAACCATAGTCAATTCCAGCAGTTTCTTCTGGATACTGAATCAGATCACAGTGACCTGCTGTACTACTGTGAAGTACGATGGCTTAGTCGGGGTCAAATGCTGCGAAGATTCTGGGAATTGCTTGATGAGGTTACTACATTCATGAGTAAAAACAAGGAAACCAAAGTTGCCTTCCTTACTGACACATAATGTCAGGCTAAGTTGGCATTTCTTGCTGATGTGACAACACTTGAATGATCTTGAATTGCAAGGGAAAAACCAGCTTGTTTTTGAACTTGCAAACAATGTGTCAGCATTTCAGATGAAGCTATTTAGATTGCAGGCAGTATCATGAATTTCATCCACTTCCCCACGTTCCAGTCAATGCAGAAACACCAAGGCACTGATACACAGACCGTTATTGAAAAGTTGGATGTTTTGATACATTCGACAGTCGGGTTTAAGATTTTGAAAAGAACAGACTGTAGTTGAAACAGTTTGCAGATCCATTCAATGTTTCTGTTAATGACATGGAGGCAAAGTACCAGTTGGAACTCATTGATCTTCAGTCATCAGATGGACTCCATGCTACATTCAGACAAAACAGTCTGATTGACTTTTACAAGTCTTCCTGATGTGTTTGTAAATCTTAGAGACAATGCATGCGTTCATGCAAGTATGTTTGGCAGCATGTATCGTTGTGAACGGACATTTTCACAAATGAAGCTTAACAAAAGTAGTATTCGGAATCAGCTAATGGACAATAACCTTGAAGCATTGTTGCATTTGTCATCAATCAACACTGAGCCTGACATTGCAAAGCTTGTTTCAGAGATGCAGCCACAACTGTCACTGACTGCATAACCTACTGTTGCCACCGAGTGTGTTTGAAATGTAATCACATTTAATGTGAATACTGTGACTCATTCTACTAATGTACTGTTTAGTATAGTAGTGAAGTCAATTTTGCAGTTTACTGCTGTCTTAAGTAAAAATGCCAATCACCTCTACCTACTGTTAACCCGTATGTTTTGAAGTGACCCATAGCTGCGCTATGAATATGTGTAGTGGCTCTCCCCATAAAAGGTTGTGCACCACTGATCTATAACATCTTGATGTACCTTTTATCATCAGAAAAATAATCTTAGAAAACAGTCAATTTCAGATATGTGCCAAGGACAGATAAGCCAAGACCAGAGTATCTTTGTTTTATCTCTTTTGCTCAGAATACTGCAACCATACTGCTGATTTTAAAAATGTCCAATACTATCTAGCATTACTGGATCACTCATAGCTATAATGTGGCCAATGTCCAAGGGTACACAGTGGCAATGGGTCTGTTTATCCACAAACAATAAGCAACTGCATGCTATTTCCTGGCCCTTGGCAAATATTTTTTTATTTTATTATGAAAGATGAAAACTGAAAAAGAAACCTTATAAATATTAAGGAACTGACTAAGAACTGGTAAAATTCAAATAATAAACTGAGGATGTGAAAGAGAATACTTGTTTCAGTGACAGTTCTGTTTAATCACCCATACATGTGCAACCGCAAACACTGCCCATGAAGTCCTCCTAGAGTAGACCCCTACCAATTAAATAATTATTCAAGTGTTTTTCCATGACAGCAAAATCTCACCCCCTTCTCAGGGAACTATGTCCTATACAGTTATATAATCATCTCGGGGAGTGTTTTACCTTAGTAAAATATTCTCTCAGTTTTTGAAAATTATAGTAGAAAACATTACTAGGAATGAAAAAAACTAAACTAAAATTATAAGGGATGATTAAACTAAACTAACACCATTTTACTGGCCATGATTAAATGGCAGAAGAGAACCCTGCTGGATTGTGAAGCATGGGTATACTCAGTAGGCATTGACTGGAGTCTAAACAGTTAGCATCCCCCCACACATACACCTCAAAGTAGTCAGGAATGCTTACCTTTCATTTGTAGTTTTGGAAACACTAAGATGGATTCTGGTACAAATGCATTATATGGCGGCTCAATAATATGTCCTGCACCAGGATAACAGATCCTTGTCAAAAGGTGTGCATTTCCAGCTTCTTGCATCATTTTCTCTATCTTGAACAAAAAATGTCAAAAAGACAAATTAAGAATAATCTCATATGAAAAAAAATCTTGAATGTCAAACTAACACTGTGCTACACTCAGGTAATCCCATGGCTTGTAGTAAAACCTAGTGATTTTTAGTATTTCTTTAATCCCTTAACTACTGACCATTTTCAAGATGTTTGTCCCCAAACTACTGTTCTTAAGCTATGCTTGCTGCCTGCACATGAGTTGCTTCTCTAAAATGGTTTGACATTCTGATATTTTCAGAGAAGGGTATAAGATTCATTATCAATTAAAAACTCATGCAATGCTTGTACAGAAAGCAGCTGCATCTTGAATTTCAATTGAAAACAAACTTTAAAATCATTTTCATTCCACAGCATTTACAAACACCAAAAATACCACCTTTGTTCTGAAAAAATATACTCTTGGTAGACCTGAAGTCAGAACAACGCTATATCTTTTAATAGTAGTAGTTTGCATAACTGATGACTAAGCAAATCACCTAACCAGGCCATACTTTAAGGGTCTTCACTAAAAAATAAACAGGAATAAAAAGTTTAAGCAATACTGCTTTCTGTGCCCATGACATGATGCAATCTCAATAATGGTGTATGGTTGAACCCCCCCTGGTATTGGGGCATGGTGGGTGGACTTCTCTCACATAACACCCAAAGACAAACTTTTTGAAAAAAAACTTTTTTTCTGACAGTTTCACTAGAATGGGTTATTGAATGAAATGGTTATTACACAACTAACCCCCATTTTAGTAGCTTTTATATCAGTTACTATCTAGACAAAAGAGAGCTTTACTTATACTTGAAACTGAATGCTTTCAAATTATGTGGTTAAATCAACAGATGGCAGCACCTCTGTACTGCTACCAGACAAAAAATGTACCAGACAAGACACCTGTATACTTAGCCTTACGTAGTGTCTTACTTGAACTAATAGGTATAGGAGCAAGGAGTCAAGACAATTTCAGACACTGTTCATGTCTCTCTGCAAAGGTAAGCATGCAGGTTTTTCCTATAATCACTTTTTCTGACAAATAAGTTTTGTTCTGAGGTCATAAGAATACACTAATCATATGATTCAAATATATATACATATACACACACACAAAATTATAGATATACAGTAGATATAGTTAAAGGGTGTGGAGGACTTGCCTCCAAAACTGAAGGGGTGTAGGGGCCTTGTCCTCTGCAAAACAAATGTAAAAGTAATGTCTTCTTGCTTTTTTGCAGAGAAATTTTCATATTTACTTAGAAATAAACACACATTGAAACATCAAACTATGCAAGTAAAAGAATAAGACAAACCTTAACAGTTTTGCATTTGACTATGGGTCTTAAGCTATATGTATCATTTAGTCCAGCCAGAGAATCCACTCTGAATCTTGACATCCAAAAATAATTTGTCCTCTCTGTTTTAATCATAAAATTTCCTCTTCTTCTGTTGCATTTCACAATTTCTAATATGGTTTCCCAATAAACTCCAACTTGGCAAATCCCATTATCAGTAGAGACCTGGCGAGAAAAGCTCCAGCAGACACATTTAAGATATTCATGACAAAACATTTTTTTACAAAGATAACATTACATATATAATTCCTAAGACATCTAGACACAAGCAGGTAATTATTTTCTAGTAATAACTACACAAAGATAAACAGGTATTTCTTCTGTGGTGACATTATACATGAAATTAAATTCCATGTATAAAACACTTAGTATGCAAATAGTTCATGTGGAATATACATAGCAAGCAAATATTAGCTATGACCTATAAGTGAGGAGTAACGAGGTTATAATATAAATGTTAGGAATAAATACAATTGAAGTAAGGTGTGTGAAACATTAATTAGTAAGTTCATAGGTTCATACTAGGCTATCGGCTCTAGGGCCTATACAAGCCTAGCCATAACAATTCCCTGCATATTTCTTCCCACAATATTTACTTCCCTGGACCCCTGTCTAGCAGGGCGACTGATGTGATCCCCGGGGTGAATTTCCCATCTCCCATCCAATCGTCAAGGTTCCTTTTGAAGAGGGCTAAGGAGGCTCTCTGCTTGACATGTATGGGCTGTCTATTCCAGAGTATGGGGAGTCTCTGGGTCAGGAACCTATCCCTCCTGCATGTTTTGTACATTGTGATAACAAAGTTTAGATCCCTGGAGTGTGTGGCTCTTGGGGACTGGGATTTCTTTAAGTGGAGCATGTTCACAGCTCACGGTTTGACATGGCCTTGTATGTTAAGCAGAGATTGCCTCTCAGTAGACGATATGCCACAGAGTATAGCTGGAGTTTTTTAGACGGTCAGCATAGGGCATCTGCTTTAGGCCTGTGATTCTTTTAGTGAGGTATTTCTGCGACCTTTCCAGCTGTTGCAGATGTCTTGTGAGGTACACTTTAATGGGTCTAATGAGGGATGAGTAGAGTGGGACAATGACCTCCTTTTTTCTGGATGAAAAGCCCTTAGTGATGAGGTGTGCCACATAGGATTTCCTGACTGTTGTGGTGATGTGGTTATCGAAGGTGAGACCTCTGTCCACGTATCCCTAAGTCTCTCATCACACTTTCGGTGTTTAGTGTACTGCCACTTATGTGGTAATTTATGGGTACATGTTTTTTCCCAAAGAGGATAACTATACATTTCTTGGCATTAAACTTGAGCCCATGGCTCTGGCACCAAGCATCTGTTTCTGTAAGGCCCTTTTGTAGAATATCCACATAATTTGGGGATTCAATAATGGCTCCCAGTTTGCAGTCATCTGCAAACTTTGTTAGCCAGAGTACCTTAGTGTTGGGCCTGTACTTCAGAGAAGTAGATGCCAAACAAGAGCAGTTCCAGGACTGAACCCTGAGGTACTCCACTTGTCACTTGGCTGGAGCTGGATTTGGAGTCGGCTACTTTTACAGTCTGGGTTCTGTCAGTAAGCCAGTTGGCAACCCATTGAGTGACATAGGGATTTATGCCCAGCTTAGTAATTTTATCTAGGATTCCAGAGTGGGGGATGGTGTCGAAGGCCTTCGCGCGGTCCAGATAGGCTGTGTGGACCTCCTTACCCTCGTCCACAGCTCTGGAGACTAATTCGAAGAAGTTAATCAGGTTCAGGAGACAAGATCAGCCCTTCATGAACCCAAACTGGGTGGGGTCCAGTGTTTGAAGGTTGCCAATGTCTTTGTTTATAAGTTCCATGCCCTTGCAGATCAGGCTTGTCAGACTGATGCTACTGTGTGTGTTTATGTAATGCATTAGAGTCTACCTTACATTTAAATTCAGAGCAGAGTTTCTCAATATACTTCCTTCTACTATTCCACATGTGGCATCATAAGAAAAGTATCTAGTCTTGTACTAACTCTTAAATTCTTCACTGGACAGCTAAAAGGCTTACAGACCAAACTCCTGTAGTCCATGTAGAGAGGATGTCCTCTAGCTGTAGAAATACTACAAGTGGCACTCATTAGAGTAAGTCTTACATCCTCTGTTGTATCACATTCACACCTCAGAAGTGAAACCAGGCATCCAAGGTGTGATGTTATGAGGGATTGCCATCTGTGCCTGGGATAGTAGGGTGGTGCATGTGTACATATGCCAGCATAGCTAGCTGGAATTTTGTAAAGAATTTTATGTTATTTGACTATCACACTGCTTTGTACAGATATTTCGGTTAAAAATGCATTTGTGAAGTTACTTGTGTTAAAAATGCATCAACAGTAGGTCCTGCTGAACAGAAAGAATGGATGCATGTATATTATAAATGTGTATGTTTATCAGAAAACCCTGGAAGGATAGAACGTTTAAAATTTTGTTATAGTTTTCAGATGCTGCTACAGATATTAGCAATGCTCTGTGTGTGTATTGTACCAGACTCAGGTGACCAGGGGTGATGTCATCCTGTAACCAGCACCTGGTTTCTTTGGAACCATAGCAGCAGCACTTTGGAACCTGACAGGATATATATCTCACACATCCACACTGAGACACAGACATCATTTGGCTTTTGCCGTGGCAAGACACTCGGCACACATTAGCTTGCCTTGCTTTATAAGTAATTAAGGAACAGTAATTCTTTAGTTAGTCAGGGACATTTAGTGAGAATAGTTTAGTACTGTTTTCTGCACCAATGAGAAGCTATCCAACTGTATTATTTATAGCTCTGTGGCTGAAACTCTGTTTACTGTATTCAGTCTTCTCCTGTTTTCTGTTTTATTTATCATTAAATATTGAACTATCTTTCACTATGTCTGGTCCTTTAGACAATACGTCTTCAGAGTACTTATGCTTGTTTTAGTGACACTGTGGCCGCTCCTGAAAGCCTTGCTGCTTTGGTCACACCCTATTACTTGTAATAGTATTAATTTTACAGAGTATAATTGGGTACCCTTTGTAACAGCCCTAGGGTATCAGACTGGTGGCAATGTGATTACCTCAGTCTTCCGAAAGGGGCACAACTAGCAAATCTTTGCAAGCTCTTCCCAAGTGTGTATGTGTGTGAAACTCAAATATCCAAGTTTGGGAGGCAGCTACTGGAAACAGGGACACAAAGTTCCAAAGTGGTCAGTGGGGAGTTTTGTGTGGGTCTGAAGAGAGAAACAGAGACCAACCCCAGGTCTGCAGCATGCTCCGTGTGTGCATTTAAGGGAAATTGTGCTTGACGCAGGGAGCTGCATCTGAAAATACTGTGTGAATCTATCTTTGCTCTTAGTGACAGTCCCTCACCAAAGTCAGTGGTGACGATCGAGTCTCCTTGATTGCTGGCCGAAGTAGGGACCCATCACATAGTGGCAGCTGAGTGGGATACTAACTGAACTTCAGTAGTCAGTGGGCAGTTGTCACTGAAAGAGTGTGCTCTCTCAAAAGCCACAAGGTAAACATACAGAGTTTAATTTCACAACAGTTTTATTTATTTTTGTTAGTTTAGTCAGGGAAAGCAGGCAAGGATAGAAGCAGAGAATTACAAGCAAGCTGATCAAGAATCAGTTGGCCAAGGTGTGTGATGTCAAAGGACTGGTGCATGGCAACCTGACTACAGAGGAAATTATTTCAGCCTTGGTTACAGCAGAAGCATGGACCAGCAACCCAGAAGACAACCAGTCAGGTGATGTGGATGTGCAGTCTTCAGAAACAGGACAGTTCACCCCTTCTTCAGAGGACTTACAAATCTGACTAAAGTTAGACAGACCTGAAATGGAGGCCAAATGACTGGAGAGACAGATGGAGTTAGAATCAGCAGAGGCTGCAGCATTTGGAGGCTGAAGAAAATGAAAAACAGTGCCAACATGAGAGGGAGATGCTGACTCTTCGGTAGGGTCATAGAGGTAATGGGGAAAGGAATAACCAAACCCCAGAAGCAATAAAGGTCAGAAAATTTCTTCCACAGTTTACACAGGGTGATGAATATGATAGTTTTATCCACGTATTTGAAAGGGTATGTAAACAGTATAATACTGACCAAGGGCTCTGGCTATGGTTCCTGACCCCCTTACTCCATAGTAAAGCTGTAACTGCTGTTTCTAAATTTTCTGATACTGGTTGTTTAAACTATGACAAAGTAAAACAAGAAGTTATGTACTCACCATAACGTTCGATGTATGTAGTCCATCTCGCCTCACATTTTTAGCCATGGGTTCGGAGCCGAACCTCGGCTCTGACTCTGCCATACTCGAGCTCGAAGTCTTTCAATTGGCTGGGCTAAGAAGGTATCCCATGCTGCACTGCTCCCTTTCCCTAGATCTTGTTTGCTGCAAGCTAAAATCACTCACTTCTCCACACACAACAACATATAGAGAAGGAAGAACATACCAACCAGAAAGGAATTTGAAACCATACCAAACCCCTAGGTCCTCCAGGATGGGGGAAGGAGGGGGGGTAAGTAAGAATGTGAGGCGAGATGGACTACATACATCGAACGTTATGGTGAGTACATAACTTCTTGATGTTATGTAGTCCAATCTCGCCTACATTCTTACCCGTGGTACAGCGTCCCCAGCACCTGAATCCTGGGAGGCTCAGTGGAAAATATTCCTGAGCACTCTGGACACCAAATATAACTTGTAGTGAGTAACAAAGGTATGAGGAGATGCCCATGTAGCTGCAGCACAAATATCATCCATAGACAACCTGGCCTGAAAGGCTGTAGATGTAGACACAGATCGGGTAGAATGAGCCTTCACTTGAAATGGTAAATCCCTGCCACCTGAAGCATAAATGAATGAAATACAACTGGAGATCCATCTAGACAAAGTGACTTTGGAAACAGGAGACCCAATCCTGTTTTCTGAAAATGAGACAAACCACTGATCCGATTTTCTAAGATCCTTCGTTCTATGTAAATAGAATCGTAATTGTCTGTGCACATCCAGCTGATGAAATCTAAATTCTGCCTTGTTCGAGAACTCTGGAAAGAATACAGGTAGTTCAATGAATTGGTTTAGATTACTAACGGAAGCCACTTTCGGTAGAAAAGAAGGATTTGGTTTGAGAGAAACCTTGTCCTTATGAAAAATCTGATAAGGCTTGAAGCTCCGAGACACATCTGGCTGAAGTGATGGCTACTAAAAAGATTGTCTTCCAAGTCAAATATTTTAAATCACAAGTGGCTGCAGGTACAAAGGGGGGTGAAGTGAGACATTGTAGAACAACATTTAAGTCCCAAGGCATAACTGGGTCAAAAACTGCAGCATAGTGCGCTTCAGGAATGCCTTACAAAGTCTGTGCGCCATGAGACTAGGCTCATCAGCAACATGAAAAGTGGAAATAGCCGCCAACTGGACCTTAATAGTTGTGGCCTCTGATCCCTGGTTGAAAAGCATGGAGAGGAACTCCAGGACTAACAAAACTGGAGCTGTATAAGGATCAATTTGTCTTGCATGCACCCATATGGAAAATCTCTTCCATTTGGTGGAATAGATTTTTCTGGTGGAAGGCTTATGGGAGGAAGACAGAATATGAACCACTTCTGGCGAAAAATGATGAAGCCTGACTAATTATGGAAGTGGAGGAGCCAGGCTGTCAGCCGGAGGGTCTGAAGAGAGGGATGGAGCTGCCCTGACATATGAGTCAGCAGATCTAGTTGAGGGTCCAGAATCCAGGGGGCGTCCACTAGGTAAGGACGGAGAAAGGGGAACCCCAAGGCCAGTATGGCGCAATCAGAATCATTTTGCTTCCCAAAGATTGCGATTTCTGAATAATCTTTGTCAGCAGAGGAACAGGAGGGAAGGCATACAGTAGACCGGAGGGCCAGTCGTGAACTACAGCGTCCCTGGGTGACTCCCCCTGAGGGGGGATAAGGGTGAAGTAGCTGCTGCATTTGGTATTGAGGGGGCTGGCAAATAGATCGTAGCAAGGCTGACCCCACCTGCAGAAAATCTGCTCCGCAACCTGATTGTTCAGGACCACTCATGAGGCATCAGAATAGCTCTGCTCAACCTGTTGGCAATCACACTGGACTTCCCCGGAATGTGCGTTGCTGCAAGAAAATGTTGGGAAGCCACTGCCCACTGCCACACTCGCATGGCCTCTCTGCAAAGGGGGTACGACTTGGTTCCTCCCTGTTTGTTTAGATACCATACCACCGACATAGTCTGTGTGGATAGCAATTGTCCCGAGAGGAGGAAAGCTCTGAAGTGCTTGCAACGCTAGTAGCACTGCTCTCATCTCCAGGACATACATCTCATGTTCTTGCCACGTGCCTTGGACTTTCCTGCCTAGATAACCCCCCCACCCCCACCCCATCTGGGAGGCATCCGGGGTCACTGTGGCAACCGGAGGGGATGGAAAGAAGGGTTTTCCCATGTCGAGGTTGCTGGTGTGAAGCCACCAGTGCAGATCCTGTTTGCACTTGTCTGTGATTATTATGAAATGAGAAAGCAGAAGATGTTGTAGACACCACTGGGTGAAGAGTAGCCATTGAAGCAGCCTCATGTGTAGCCTCGCCAGAGGAACCAACATAAATGTAGCAGCCATCGTCCCCAACAATTTGAGGATCAATCTTGCCTTCACTCTTCTCAAAGGGAGCAACGCGTACACCTGCTGCTGTAAACTTTGAATCCTTTCTAGTGGTAAAAACGTCCTCATGAGCACGGTGTCTAACTCAGCGCCTATAAAGGTGACATGCTGCGAGGGCAACAATGCAGACTTTTCCCAATTTAGAGTGATACCTAATTGTTGAGATAGTTTGATCGTGGCATCTCTGGTTTGTAGGAGTAGATGCCTGGTGGTGGGAGAAAGGAGCCAGTTGTCCAGGTATGGAAACACTTGGAATCCCTGACGTCTCAAGTAAGCCATCACCACTGCCATGCATTTGGTGAACACCCTGGGGGCTGTGGTGAGACCAAAGGGCAGGGTGCGAAACTGAAAATGACTGGCTCCCAGCCGGAAGCGTAGATGACTTCTGGATGCCCTGTCCATCTTTATATGGTAGTAAGCATCCTTGAGGTCGATGGAGCACATCCACACTTCTTTATCCCAACAATGGGAGAATAGATTGCAACGTGACTTCTTCACATAGGTGTTCAATCTGCTGAGATCCAAAATGGGTCTCAGGTCCCTGTCCTTTTCGGCACCAAAAAGAATCTGGAGCAAGTCCCTAATCCGATCTGGTCTGAGGGTACATGCTGGATGGCTCCTTTTTTCTAGCAACTTTAAAACCTCTGAAGCTGCGGAATCCCTTTGATTGGGTGGAACATCTGGGATTTTTCTGATCGGAGGGGGAGCTGAAGAGAAGGGAATGCGATATCCTCCGGAAACTATTTTTAATACCCATTGGTCCTGAGTGATACTTTGCCAGGCCTCTGGGTATAGTGAAATGCGACCCCTAACTGGCTCCGGAAATGCACAGTCGGGCTTCCCATCAGGAGTGCTGGTAGAGAGAACCACGAAAGGAATCGCAGTCTCTCTGGTTACGCAGGCCTCCTCTGCCCCTAGAGCTGCGTCTACCAGAATTACCACCCCCTCCCCTGCCTCTGGGGGGGGGACTCACCTTGTGCATCATGAAAAATCCTCTGCAATTTTTTGAACCACATCTTCCCACACCTCTGGGTCTTGGGATAAGGCCTAGAGAGTTGGGAAAAATGGACTCCCACAGCAGGCAGTTTTTTGCCCTCTTGCTCGCACCTAGTGAGAGTGTCCTTCGCCTTGGTTCCGAATAAGGAGGAACCATCCAACGGGGCACTGGTGAACGTAGACTTGAAGGACTCCGTGAAATTACAGAGGCGCATCCAGGAGTGTCTCCTAAGAGCAACTCCCGAACTTGCTTCCCTACCCACTCCTTTGGCTGCATAAGAGATCAGTCTCATGGAGGAGTTAGCAATAGAGTTGAGGGTAGACATCTGAGCGTTGACCTTCTGAGCCACCGCATCAGAAATGTTACTTTGCAGAGCAACTCCAAGCTCCTTCAGGAGATCTCTTTGGAGCCGTGTAAAATGTGATAAGTAATTCAGTTACCACAAAGTAAAGGCCGCTGAAGAAAATATACGCTTCCCGTACCGGTCCATGGTCCTAGACTACTTGTTAGGAGGATGGACCGTAGACTAAGTCTCAGACAGTGCCTTCTAGGTGGCCGCTGCCACCACCATGGCATCTACAGGAACTCCCTTTGATAGAAACTATTTGTCAGAGGGGGCAGACAAGAATTTGAGTCTCCTGGGGACTGGTCCCACAGTCAGGGGTTTCCCACACCCTTCGACAAACCAAATCTAAAAGTTCGTAGAAGAGTGGAGACACCCAGGAGGCGGAGGGCTGAGCCCTAAAGGCCTTCAGGAACACAGACTCCTCCTCGGAGGGAGCTTTGGAGGGCCAGTCACCCCTCTTCTTCAAAATTTCTAGGATGTCAGAGAAAGGGAGCGCTTCAGAGGATGACTTGGGGACCCCTCCAATTCCTTGGTCGGTGTCTGATGTGAAGGACTTAACTTGGGAGTCAATGTGCTTCCTCTTGCACGTTCATTTTCTGGGTGGCTCCTCAGGCAAAAACACTGAGGGGCCCTCAGAAATATGGGGACCACTCATGTGGGTATCCTGAGGCTTTGGGTCTCTGCTGTCGAAAGATAGAGGGCGATCAGAGACCCGCACCGGAGCTGGAGGGGACAGTGTGTCAGTGCTGAACGATGCCGCTGAAGACCTGGCCAGCGGGCTCCGCATGGCCTCGAAAGCTAGTCCCCCCCGGCTCCGAAGATTGACCAACCATGGGAGACCTCGGAGCAGAAGGGACAAGGTCCGAATCCGAAGCAGGTGTCAGGCTCCCCCACACCGAAGCACCGAGAGGGAGGGCAGGAGCTGAAAAGTGACCCGAGGCCTCCCCCTTGGGTCTGACCGAGGAACCATGAGTCGTGGACACAGCCGACGGGGTCGGAGCTGAAGCCGGAGCCAATAAGCCAGGATGGGCCATCGGAGCCGACCTAGGGACATCAGATGGTGCCGACCACTCTGGCTCTGAAAGCTGAGATTCGATCAGAGGAGGAAGTATCGACGCTGGCTGGGTGACAGGCTCCGGAGCCGAAAACAATTTTGCCAGTACCGGTGACTGGAGCAGTCTCTGTACCACTCTATCTACATCCACATCTGAAAGAGTCCTGGAGGACCTAGAAGATAAGGAAGGAGATCTAGACCTCCTCTACGAAGGAGACCGGCTCCAAACTAGCACCTCCGCAATTGGCTCAGAGGGACTTGGAGCCGAAGCAGATTCAGTCAATACACTAACTTCCTGCGGCTCCGAGGACAGTGGAGCAGAGGATGCCACAGTAGATTTTACTACTTTCTCCGAAGGCTCTGAGGATACAAATGGAGACAGGGAATGCTTTTTAGCCTTGGAAGTTTTACTCTTACAGGGAGAGGACTTAAAGCTAGAAGCCCTTCCCAAATTCTCCTCGAAGGAGGGTTTCAAAAGTCCTTTCAAAATTAGTTTGTTTCCTTTCCTGAAGAACACGCGGGCTAAATGCATGGCAAAATGTGCAAGATTCTTGGAGGTGAATAGCCCCCAGACAATAAACAGAGTGTCCATCAGTGATTGACATCTTATAACCACATTTAGTACATTTCTTAAAGCCCAAGGGCTTATGCTCTTTCGTATCCTTAGACATAGTGAAGGAAAAACACCAACCGTTAATCACGATCAACCATTAATATAGAAGCCACAAGCTCGAGAACAAAGAAAACCAACAGACAATTACAAAAGACCTCTCACTTAAGCGGTCAACAGGAACACAAGGAAAGGACTAGGTCCTCTAACTTAAACGGTCCTAGCCCGAGGGATAGGTACCTACTAACACTATTAAGCAACACAGAAGAAGTGGCAGACTAGGTCCTCTAACTGAAACGGGCCTAGCCCGTAGGGGAAACAGTTAGCAGGACACCACAAAAGACAATATTACTAGGAAAAAATTACACCAGATTAAATCAGTACACACACAACACACAACTATGAAAATAGCTTTTTTTGAAGCAAGAAACTGTCAATAAAGACAAAAGTTATACTTAGCCACAGCCAAGAGCGAGGCCACGTCTGAGCTATACGAGCGGCAAACGAGATCTGGGGAAACAGAGCAGTGTAGCATGGGATACCTTCTTAGCCCGGCCAATTGAAAGACTTCGAGCTAGAGTATGGCAGAGTCGGAGCCGAGGTTTGGCTCCAAACCCACGGGTGAGAATGTAGGCGAGATTGGACTACATAACATCAATGCTCACTAGATTGTTTCAAGTCAACACCTGAAGATTACAAAAAAGTTTTATTGGCCTAGATGTAAGGTAGATAAAAATCTATGTGATTATACTGCTGAGTTAAGCATTATTTTCATAGGTTGGTGAGTGGGTGTCAGATCACCACATCTGAAAGGCTGGCAGACCTTTTGGTGAGGGAACAAGCCCTTAGCCCTTTGCCTGAGGACATTAAAATCTGGTTGGCAGACCAGGAGTGTAACTCTGCAGATGATTTGGGGAGAAAAGCAGATCTCTACTTAGCAAGCAGGGCATTAATGCACAAGAAGAGGATACGAAATGTTGCACATGGCTATAGGGGACCCCATGGTGGGCAGTCTAAACCAACCCAATGGAGTACACTAGTAACAGAGGAAGCCACTAGTTCAGGTACACGGCTAGGACCAAGAGTCAGATGTTTTAAATGTAACCAGAGGGGCCATGTGGCATACAAATGTTCACTGAGGCAAGGTGAGGAACAAAAGGTGAAGGAACCAGCAAGTGGGAATAACAGCATGCCAGTAGTAAATTGTCTGGTGACATCAGGGGTACCAAATTATCACTGAAATTTGTATCCTATCTTAGTGGATGGAAGGCAGTCCACTGCTAAGAGAGAGACAGCCTCTGACATAACCGTTGTGTAGCCTGCAGTGGTTAAAGAGGAACAGTACTTGCATGGGAAGTCCACACCAGTCAGATCTTTAGGAAGGACTCCATTCCAAATACCTCTGGCTAGGGTTCACCTTGACTGGGAGAGTGGAAAAGGAAGCAAAGAGGTAGGTTTGTTTGAGGACATCCCTGCAGATGCTGTGATAGTGAATAATTTTGACAATGCAGTACCTTGTGTGCATGCAATTACAGGCAGTCAGGCTTGGAGACAGGCATGTGGGTCAGGTAGTCTGGGGAGACCAAGATAGACCCCACACCTGAAGCTGGGGCTGGTGAGGTGGCTATTTCAGGGAGGGAGCTACCCTGTAGCAGTAAGCCTGAAAGTAAGAGACAGATGCTGGTAGGTACTGATGTTCCTGTGGACAGGGTGACTGCAAGGGTAGAGGTGAGTGGTAGCACCCACACTGACATTGAGGACTGCTGTCAGACAATACCAGGCTTCTCGTGGAAAGGGAGATGGGAAGGGTCACGTTACGAGGATTGAGGGAGGTAGCTATGGAGGCGCCTGATTCTCAAGGAAAAGGGGAGTCTGTATACTGAAACAAAAGGTTACTGTATTGAGAGTGGATCCCTGAGGAAGGGCTAGAGGGTGAGGTAATGCAGCAGTTGGCAGTGCCCAAAGCCTACCATCTAGCACTTCTAGCCATAGCCCATGACATTAATTTTGCAGGTGATATGGGCATAAAGAGTACCAAGAGGCATATTATGCATAACATTTATTGTCCTGGGATTGCAAGGGATGTAACAGAGTACTGTAGGACCTGTGAGCAGTGCTAAAAGGTATGTAAGGCAACAGACAAAGTCAAAGCTCCTTTGATCCTTTTACCTGTGACTAAACAGCCATTTCAGAGAGTAGCTATGGATATTGTGGGGTCTCTGAGTACCCCAAGTTCCAAAGTGAAGATGTACATCCTGATTGTAGCAGATTATGCTACTAGATACCCTGAAGTGGTGGCTCTGCCCCCCATCGAGGCACAGAAGGTGGCAAATGCTTTGTTAGAGATTTTCAACAGGTAGGTTTCCCCGAGAGAAATACTGAGTGACACAGGTACCAATTTCATGTCAGACCTGCTGGCTTGTCCGTGGAAGTGCTGTGGGGTGAAGCACCTAAAAACCACCCCTTACCACCCCAGACTATTGGTGTTGTGGACAAGTTAAACTCTACACTAAACACCATGCTACATGTGTTTGTAGACCAGTTTGAGAGAGAGAGAGAGAGTGGGACAAATATTTGCCCCATCTGCTGTTTGCATAGAGAGTTACCTCATTAATCCACAGGTTTTTCACCCTTTGAGTTGCCATATGGGCAAAAAAAAAAAAGTGAGGTGGCCTTTGGATTTGATTTGAAACGAGTGGGAGGGTGAGTGTGAATCCCACAAGAAGTCTGTTGTGGAGAACCTGGCAGGAGACAAACAGCAGAAAAAGGTCTCATATGACAGGATTGTTTGAGCTTGAGAGTATGCTGTGGGATAGCAGGTTATGGTGCTCATTTCTGTCAGAAAAAATAAGCTGCAAATATTCAGAAAGCTTAAAGGGGCTTTGGGAGGAGCTCCTGTGATAGCCAGTACAGATTACAGCAAAGAATTTGTTGTGCAGATGGATGCTTCAAACCACGAGCTGGGGGCTGTACTCAGTCAAATTTTCTCAAAGTGAGAAGAGCACCCAGATGTATATCTCAGCTGTAGACTTCAACCAATGGAGGAATGCTATGCAGCTGCAGGAAAAAGAATGTCTAGCCATAGTATGGGCACTGCAGAAACTTCAGCCCTACCTGTAGGTAAAGAAATTCACTGAGGTTAAAGACCACAATTCCTTAGCATGGCTACATTCAGTCAGCCACTAAAATGCCAAGTTAAGGTGGAGCCTATGGTTGCAGGGACATCATGACAGTACAGTACCGTAGTGGGGCCAGCAATACCAATGCAGATGGGCTCTCAAGACAGGGTACAGGTCAATGTGTTCCCAGACAGGCCCATTTGTCTCAAGTAATATTTTTCTAGGGTCACTTGAAAAAATTATCTCGGATTTTCAGAAGAGGGGGGTGTTATAAGGTAGTGCCATCTCTGCCAGAGAGAGTAGGGCAGTGCATGCGTACATATGCCAGCATAGCTAGCTGGAGTTTTGTAAAGAATGTTATGTTACTTAACTATCACACTGATTTGTACCAATGTTTGGGTTAAAAATATATTTGTAAAGTTACTTGTGTTAAAAATGCATCAACAGTAGGTCCTGCTGGATAAAAAGAATGTATGCATGTATGTTAGGTTGCATTGTTGTAACTGATCAAATATGTGTTTATCAGAGAACTCTGGAAGGGTGGAAAGTTTTAAATTGTGTTTTTAGATGCTGCCATAGATCTTAGCAAAGCTCTGTGTGTGTATTGTACCACAGTCAGGTGACCAGGGGGTGATGTCATCTTCTAACCAGCATCTGATTTCTTTGGAACCCTAGCAGCACTTTGGAACCTGACATGAAAGAATTCTGACGGGACATATATATCTCCACACACAGAGAGAGAGACAGACAGACATCTGGCTTTTGCTGTGGTAAGACACTCAGCACATATCAGCTTGCCTTTCTTTAAGTAAGTGGTCAGGGAAGGGTAATTATTTTCTTAGGGACATTTACTGAGAACAGTTTAGTATTGTTTTCTGCATCTGTGACAAACTATCTGTATTACTTTTTATATCTCTGTAGTTGAAACTGTCATTTATTGTATTCAGTATTCTCCTTTTTTTTTTGTTTTATTATTTATCATTAAATATTGCACTACCTTTCATTGTAGTTGGCCCTTTAGGAAATACTTTTAACATCTTGAGAGTATTTATGCTTGTTTTATTGACACTGTGGCCGGTCCTGAAAGCCTTGCTGCTTTGGTTCATAGGTTCGTACTAGGCTATCTGCCCTAGGGCATTTATAAGCCTAGCCAGAGTGTGTGTGGCTTTCACCACCCCTTAGGATGAGAATACTACGCCCTTTTAGGGTTTTAGTTTACTGTGCCTCTGTCTAGTAGTGACACAGAGATGACCCCCGGGGTAAGCCTACGATCTCCCATCCATTCGTCGAGATTTCTTTAGAATAGAGTCAGTGAGGGGCTCTGCCTAACATGGACTGGGATTCTGTTCGAGTGTAGGGAGCCTCTGGGTTATGAATCTGTCCCTCCAGCACGTCCTATTTATTTCTGTGTTGAGGTTTAAGTCTCTTGTTCTCGTGGCTCTGATGGATTTGGATTTTCTGAGGTGGAGCATGTCCATTAATTCCGGATTGGACATGGCCTTGTACGTCAGGCACAGATCACCTCTGAGTAGGCGGTATGCGACTGAATAGAGCGGAGTTTTTTCAGTCAGGCAGCATATGACATATGTTTAAGACCCTTTATCCTCTTGGTGAGGAACTTTTGGGGGTCTTTCCAACTGCTGCAGGTGTCGGGTGAGATGCATCCCAAATGGGGCATTGTACTCAATCATTGGCCTGATAAGAGAAGAGTACAGGGGCACAATGACCTCTCTTGATCTAGATGTGAAACCCTTCATGATAAGGTGGGCAATATAGAAGGTCTTCCTAACCACCTTGGCAATGTGAGTGTCAAATGAGAGGTTACTGTCAACCTGGGTCCCTAGGTCCATGATTACCTCTTCCGTACTTAATGGATTACCACCTATGTGGTAATTTGTCAGTACCTTGATTTTCCCATAGGGTATGACTATACATTTTTTGGCGTTCAGCTTAAGGCCATGGCTCTGGCACCAATTATCTGTTTCTATGAGGCCTCTCTGAAGGATGTTTGTGTCCGCTGGGGTATCAATTATGGCGCCCAGTTTGCAGTCATCTGCGAACTTTGTCAGCCACAATCCTCCTATGTTTGCCTGTACCTCGGAAAATTAAATGCCGAACAAGAGGGGTCCCAGGACTGAGCCCTGTGGGACACCGCTTGTGACTGGCTTAGAGTCTGACATAGCTCCAGCAACTCTGACCCTGTGGGTTCTGTCCTTGAGCCAGTTTGCAACTCGTCTTGTGACATATGGGTTTACATTTAAGCTGGTGAGTTTGTCTATGATGCCCGAGTGGGGTATTGTGTCAAAGGCTTTTGCAAGGTCAAGGTAGGCTGTGTGAACTGCCTTACCCTCATCAATGGCCTTAGTGACCATTTCAAAAAAGTCGACCAAGTTCAAAAGGCAGGATCTGCCCTTGACAAAGCCAAATTGGGTAGGATCCAATGTCTGTAGGTCCCCAATGTCTTTGTTTATGAGTTCCATAATGATCCTCACCATAGCTTTGCAGACCAGGCTAGTCAAGCTTATGGGGCGGTAATTTCCAGGGTCCGTAGAAGCACCGCCTTTGTGAAGTGGGACCACTGTTGCCATACGCCACTCTTTGGGTACGTATCCTATAGTAAGGCTAAGATTAAACAGCCTTATGTGTGGGTTTAGTTCCTCTTGGAGTTCATGTAGCACACAGCCCGGGACACCATCCGGTCCCATTGATGCTGTGTTTTTAGCTTTAGAGAGGGCGGCTCTCACCTGGGCATCTGAGATGTTAGGGAGGCTACACTCTGCTGAGATAGTTATTTCTCCTTTTGGTGGGGAGGGGGGAGGAGAAATTTGCACTGAACCTGTCTGCCAGAATGTTGGCAATGTCAGTGGGTTCAGTGTATTTTGTGTCATTTTGGATTAACTCTGAGCATATCTGGGAGTTTCCACCCAGGTTTCTAACATAGCTAAAGAAGGCCTTGTGATTGTCTTGTGTCTTTTGCGATTTTTCTCTCAAAGTTGGCCTTGGATGATTTTATGAGTGATCGTAGTTTTTTGCTAGTACTGATCAGAGATGCCTTCCCTTTTAGGGATTTTGCTCTGTCATGTAGTAGCTTCCTCCTCCTGTTGTAAAGTTTGTTTATGGCTGGGGTCCACCAGACTGGGCGCCTGCCTTTGGGGGAATGGGTCTTGGTTTTATTTGGGATTGCATGATCCATGCATTCTTGAAGGTGCCCATAGAAGGCATTTGCAAAGGATTCAGCAGTGTGGGTTGTGGTTTCCACTGGCCCAGGGGCCTTGAAGGATACCACTTCAGTCTTAAGAAGTGTGAGGTTTGCTTTTGAGAAGTTCTTCACTGTGGCCTTTTGTGCAGGGGGTGGGGGCGGGATGTGGATTTCCAGTGAGATTAATTTATGGTTTGATCTTACCAAAGAGGGATATACTTCCGGTGTGGAGCATTTTGTCCCCATGTTTGTGATGACCAGGTCTAGTATATTGTCTCCTCTTGTGGGAATGGTGACTAGTTGTTCCATTGCATTTGAGTTTATGAATTCTAGGAAACTTTGGGCTAGGGTGTTGGGGCTTGAGTAATGTTCCCAGTCTATGTTTGGGTAGTTGAAGTCTCCCAAAATGATGGTATTTGGAGAGACATTCATACTCTCCAGTGTCTTTAGGAAGGCTGTGTGGGGTTCCTGAGTTTGAGAGGGTGGTCTGTAGCATGCTACAAACTGTAAGGCAGTTTTGCCTATGGTTATAGTTGCACCTGGATAGTCTCCGATGCTTCGTGCATTGCCACTAACCTGGAGGTGTGGGTATCTTTGATGAAAATGGATACGCCCCCTCCTTTTGTGGTTCGGTCCAAGTTTTGGGGCCGGAAAGCATATGAGGTAAAACCTGATAGTGCTGGGGTGCTCTCAGGAGCCTTGAACCAGGTTTCAGTCACTGCACAGACATCGATGTTCTCCATACTGAGGAGGGCTTCGAGGGCGTGCATCTTGAGGTTTAGACTTCTGGCATTGAGCAGCATTACCCTTAGTTTTTTTCCACTTGTGTTTTCTAGGGAGGTAGGTTTGTCATTTGAGCCTTGCCTAAAAAGGCACTATGGGGGTGGCAAGAGCCTTGGCCAATATCCGGAAGCCCAGGGGTGACAGGTGCAAGCCATCCCTTGCGAAGCAGCGTGGCTTGTCAAGCATGTCATCCCAAGCAGACAGACATTGGATCCCCTTAGAATGACACCAGTAATTAAGCCAATTGTTAAAACTGATCGTTTTGTCTTTGTACTGTGGCATCATTCTTGGTGAGGGTAAGATGCTGCTCAGGGTCATACCGGCCTGGGCTACACAATCAGAGAGCTCCTCTAGGTCTCTTTTCATGTAGTCCAGGGAGGTACGTCTCAGGTCGTTCACACCAGCATGTACAATGACTGAGTCATATTTGTACTTGCTGTGGAGTGACCAGAGTGCTTGTGTTATGTGGTGGATTCTAGCTCCCGACAGGCAGCTTACTGTGACCTTTTCCTTGTTCAGTCTGGTGAGTGGGACGTCAGTGTGTCTGACTATGGAGACACCTATTACAAGTGTGTCTGGCATGTTGTTTGGCCTTAAGGGCTGTGACTGTTTAGCACACTAACTTTGTGAACTATGTGTTGCATGTGCTATGTCTTGAGGTGGTGGTTGCTTGGGTGTCTGCTTTGGAGGCCTCTGTTGTTTTGGTAGATTTTTAATCAGCGCCTCCGAGTATGTTTTTGTGTGTTTATGTGTTTGGTTTGCAGTTGTGATAGTTCTATGTGAGACTGGGTTTGTGGTGTGCGTGGTTACCTTCTCCTCCTGACTGGTCTTGCCAGTACTGAATTGAGAGAGCTCAGCCTCCAGTTTGGCTATATAGTTGCATCTCTCGCATATATTTGTATTTGTTGGGAGGAGGAGGAGAGGGTTGTCTGTGTACATGAGGCAATTGTAACATTGCCTCAAGATTCCCAGATTCACCAACTGAACAGGAGAGGACGCCAGCAACTGACCCTTCGACATGCTAGAAATAGTGAAAAAGATTGCTGTGTAACTGAGTCAGAAAGGACCTATAGGGAAATGGGTACACAACAGAATTTAGGTGAATGAAGTACTTTCTTTTGTTTAGGAGTGCTTTACCTGTGTAAAAAATGCTTTAGGAGCAAGTGCTGAGCTTTTCAGATAGAGTATAGGCTGTTTAGATTGCAAGTAGAACAGTTCTACGGGAAAAATTGAAGAGCAGACTTGGCGGAGCCAGAAAAAGTTTAACCTTGTTTAACCGGCGCTGCGCTATGCGACTGCAAAGCCGCAAACGCGGATTTTAAGCAGTGAACTACAAAAGAGCTAGGAATGGTCCCAAACAACCAATTACTACAGCTTCTTGTGCTGAGGTCACTTCCCCCAAGGACAGGTAGGCTGCTCAAGGCTCCCCACTCCCACTGGTGAGCAAAGAAACTTCCTTCTATCCAACTAAGGTAATGGACAACACAGGAACTACACCACAGCCCAGAATACAGCAATGCCTGTATACTGGTCTAAACTAGTCGAAAAAGGCGGGAAAACAAGGATTATTTTTTTTTGTTTTTTTTGTAGAAACGCACAGAAAATGCAGAGACAGTGATAAAATAGTTACACAGGCTAGCACACTTTAGTGGGCAGCCTCCACAGTTAAATTAAACAAACAAGCAAACTTTCGATTAAATTCGACTAAATGTAACTTTAAGTGCAGATTTTAAAATAAATGCAGTAATCAGTAAAAAAACAGTTCAGGCTAGTTCAAAGTAAGCAACAGAAGCCATTTCCAGTGGAAAAAAAGCAAAGATACTTAAATCCAGAAGGTAGTCGCTTTTTCGAGTTCCTTGCTGCTAGGACCACTCTGTAAACCCACGTGGAGCTTGTCTGAGCAGTATAGCCAGAAAAAAACGCCCAGTGGTGGATTTTAAGCAGTGAACTACAAAAGAGCTAGGAATGGTCCCAAACAACCAATTACTACAGCTTCTTGTGCTGAGGTCACTTCCCCCCAAGGACAGGTAGGCTGCTCAAGGCTCCCCACTCCCACTGGTGAGCAAAGAAACTTCCTTCTATCTAAGTAAGGTAATGGACAACACAGGAACTACACCACAGCCCAGAATACATCAATGCCTGTATACTGGTCTAAACTAGTCACGGCCTACCATTTGTATAAGTATTTTACACAGTATAATTAGGTACCCTTTGTAAGAGACTTAGGATAGCTTTGTATAAATACTTTATACAGTATAATTTGGTACCCTTTTTTAGAGCCTTAGGGTAGCTGACTGGTGGCAGTGTGATTACCTCTGAGTCTGGGCAGAAAGGGGCACAGCTAGTAAACCTGTGGCAGCTACTGGGAACAAGAACACAGTGCTCCAAAGTGGTTAGTGTGGAATTTTGTGTGGGTCTGGAGATAGAGTGTCCAGCCCCAAGTCTGGAATATGGTCTCGGTGTGCATTTAAGGGAAATTGTGCTTAGTGCAGGGTGCTGCATCTGAAAATACTGTGTGAATCCATCTTTGCTCTTAGTGACGCTCCCTCACTGGAGTCAGTGGTGAGGATAGTCTCCTTGATTTCTGCCCACAGTAGAGACCCCATCACACAAGGTTTACAGATAACCAAGTCTGCAGATGACTGCAAATTATTGCTGTTGTCAATTCACTTCACAACACCCTAACTATCCTACAAGGCCTAAATCAGACCCATCTTGGTGTGCTAATCACCATCTCACACTAAATGCCAAGAGGTGTAGCATAATTTACTACAGTACGACCACCATCCTTTCTTCTTACCATTCCTGGTGCTCCTCTTAAAACAGATCTTACTACAAAACTGAGACACTGGCACTTCCCCACCTACTTATTAAAAAGTCAGGAATTTAAGGAATGGGTAGTGAAAATTATTCAAGCAGTATTAGGAAACATAGAAATTTCTTCAGAAGTTATAGCTAGTTAGTGGATAAAATGAAAGTGGCATTTAAAAAAGGTAGGAAAAAAAAGAAATATAGTTAAGTCACAGGAATTATTTAGAGGGGCTGTCAAAGGAGTTAAAACATTGTGGAATAAGTAGGAATCCCAAAGAATAAGAAGAGGTGCAACTACAGAGTGCTAAAAAGAAAATAAGGTAGTATCTGGATAATATGCATGAGTTTACAAAGATTACTGTTAAGGAACCATTTTTTGATAATTCCAAAGCACAAAAACTTTTAGTATAATGACTTAACAGAAAGTAGGAAGGGTTGCTGCCAAACTTTGGGAGCCTACAATAAGAAAAATAACCAGAGATCCTGTAGAAGTATTAAATATATTTCATAAATGTTATGAAAATGTGTATAAAGTAGAGAAATGGAAATATTTATGGAAGACTTAAGTATGTCAGGGTTAGAGGTAGATGAGATTCAATAGTTAATAGTTAAGATTGAAGGAGATGAGATAAAAACAGTGACGTACAATAAATCTGAAGGAAAGTCTCCAGGAGTAGCTAGTATTCCTATTTAAGTTTGGAAGCTAGGAAAGAAGAAAGCCGTAAAGATCTGGACGGTTTTATTTCACAGTATTTTAAAAGGATGGCAAACACCAGCATCCTGGAAGAAAGCGGTGGTGGTTGTATTACCCAAGGATGGCAAAGGCCCATCAGACCCAGCTTTGTATACTCTGATTTCAATTTTAAGCCATGATTATAAACTGCTTAGTCTACAGTTCATAAAAGAATGGCAAAGATGTCGCCAAAATTAATAGATATGGATCAAAATGGTTTTGTGGAGGGGAAGCAAACATTTGACAATAATAGAAAATGCTGACCCAGAGGGAAGCAAAGAGTAAGAAAATATCACCATTATTGTTGGGTCTGAGTAAGATAAGATTTTATGAGCAGGAAAGAAAAATAATTTGCATTCCCCGATACAATAATAAGCTTTATTAAGAGAACAGATAAGGGATCAGAGGCAAAAATTAAAGTCAGAGGGTTACTTTCTGACAAGTTGTGATTGAACAGAGGAACAAGGCAGGGGTGTTCTCTTTCTCCTTTGTTATTTGCTTCATATTTAAAGCCAATGGCAAAGAAATTAAGGGACTTAAAAACTCAAGGATATAATTAGTATAGTAATCAATAAAAGTTGGCTTTATCTGTGAAGAAAATTACATTTCAGTGTTGTGGAACATCTTCAGGCAGTTCCAGGTCTTTTGGGATATAAAATTAATTAAAATAAAGCAAAGGCTATATTCCAAACTATATACCCACACATGAATTTGTACAGCAATACCCATATTAATGGATACACAATAAAATGAAGTATTTAGGAGAATGGATTAAAAAGGATTCTGTTATGGCAGCTAAGAATATAAGGGAGGAGACTAAACAAAATATAATAACATTGAGAAAATGAAAGATCTTGTTTATGGATATGCACAGTAAGATGCAAGTAGTGAAAATGTTTTAGTCCCTTTAGTTTTATATACAGTATGTGGGAAGAGACAAAACAAAAAATAATACAAAAACTGAGAAATTGGAAGATCTTGTTTATGGATATAGATACTAAGATACAAGCTGTGAAAAGGTTTTTAGTCCCATTAGTTTTATATACAGGTCAGGCATATTTTTATCAACCAGAGAAGTAGGGGGCAATAATTAATAACGAGTTGAAGGAATTTATCTGGGAGGGGAAGAGGGCAAGGGTCCAGTGGGATATGTTGATCCTTCCACTAGAACAAGGTGATTTAGGACTACCTGATATGAAGGGATATTTTAGAGCTACTCAGTTGAGGCTCATATACACAACACAAGAAGAAAGCTACAATTCAAAGTGGAAATGGATGAAGGTGAAATGTGGGAAATTTAAGAAATAAGGAGAGGTGTGTTTTTTTGAATGCAGATACTTACGGATAACAACAGCCATACAGATGACACTAATATACAGACTGCATTTTATATAGCATATATCATGGACAGACGTAGGTCAAAAATTAAAAAAGATAGTTGGGTGCACAAGATCCAGGATAAAAAAGTGCCCAATGCCAGGACTGGAAAAAAAAATGAGTGTTAAATCCTCAAAATACAGAAACATGCCTACAATGGATCCAGGTCAGGCCTCGGGGGAAGATGGTCCTCCTGTTGTAGAAGGAAGTAGCAGTCCACAAAAATCACAAAAACGGAAAGGCCAAAGAAGACAGAGTGGACTACTGAGGATAAGAAAGAAATGGATTGTCAGTATTATGCAAAAATCCCAGAATTTCCAGATATAAGATATACAAAAAGACTGAGAGAAATTAGAGGGAAGAAAAATACTTCCACAAGAAAAACTGTCAAAAACTTAAAATAAAAAAAAAATTGTGTTCATTAATACAGCAGATCTGTGAAAAGCATTATATAGACTAAGAAACAATGAACTGTTTGGAAAAAGAAGCATCTGAGGAAGTGCAAAAATATAAACAAAACCTAGAGATTTTTTAAAAGTATAAAAAAGAAATATGGACATGGGAAAGAAAGAGAGATTTGATATGGTGCAATATTTATGCAAAGTCAAAAGCCAAATTAATCAATACAAAAAAAGCAATCCCAAAGATATCTGAAGATAAATACAGACACAGGCATTTAGATATGGAAAAATTCACAATAAAAAAAATAATAATACCACAAAGAGAGAATGTAGAAAAAAAGATTAGAAAAGTTGACATTAAAAAAAATAGAAGCTGAAGTTATGGAATACCTGCAAAGTGAATTAATTTGTGCACAAGATCTAACAGAGGTTACATCAGAGCATGATGGAATGAGTCCTCACAGTAAGGAGAGACCAGGAGCTCGGGAGATATCTGAAGAAGAAATATGGACATGGGAAAGAAAAATAGATTTAATATGCTGTAATATTTATGCAAAGGAGAAAGCAAAACTAATCAATACAAAAATTGCAGCAACAAAGATATTTGAAGAGAAATACTGGCAAAGGAAACCAGACATGGAAAACTTTACAATACAAAACATAAGAAGACAGAGGAAAAGCAGAAAAAAAAGACTAGCAATGGAGAAGTTAAAGAAACAGAAACTAAGGTTATGGAGAATCTGAAAAGTGAAGGATTCAGCGTAGAAAATCTAACTCAGAAGGCACCACAGCAGGATAGAGCAACAGACATCCAAATTAAGGAGAAACCAGTGGAATGGGAAGCAACTGGTCAGCTGCCATATGAAGATATTTTGGAGCCTTCCACAGGAAATTAGTATAAACGTTCACCTGAAGTTAACAGCAAGGGAAGGAACAGGAAACAGTGGCAAATTTGATGCAGTCTATGTTGAAGAGTGACAGGCCAGTGAGTTTCTATATGACAGAGCAACAGATGGCACAGAATAAAACTGATGGGAATGTGCCACAGCTAAGATGCTGTAGAACTTAGAAAATGCAGAACAAAAAATGTGCCCATAGCTTAGAAGAAAATGAGCTAAGAGAAGAGTTGCTTGATTTAATACATCTAGACATATTAATACCAATGAAACAGATTGCAGAAGGTCAATAAAACCCAAAAAGTTAGAAGTTTGATAAAACAAATGAACTCAGCAATGAGGACTGTCCATACAGATCCATGCGATATATTATTGCGCAGCTAAATTAATAACGGATACAATAAATTCTACCACAAGAACACAGGGTAGTAAGGGGAAAGGAAGGGGAGAAATCAAATACCATCATGGAAGCATCAAATACAGAAAACTATAAAGCAATTAAGACAAGACGTGTTACTGTTAGAAGAGTACAGAAGAGGGAACAAATCAACAAGAATACTCAGAAAGATAGATGTGATAAAAGCAATGCACAGTATTATAACAGATCAGGATTTATCATGCACTATCACAAATAATAAACTAAAAATATCAGCACAGGCAGAAACCTTAGAAGATACACAGGCAAATATAAAGAAAAAGTACAAAATAAGCAATTTATTGATGACCCAAAAAAGTTTTAGAGAGAATTGGGAAACAAGGAAAAAGGAATTGAAAGGTCACCAAAAAAGAAAAAATAGATACATTTTGGAGAAGTATTTAAGAAGATCCTGTGGAACATAAAGATGCTAAATGGATAGAAGTAAAAGAAAGAATAAGAAGTTCAAAGGTACAGGATACTAATGGGATGAAGTTACTGTCAAAGAGATTGAAACAAAGTTAAGAAAACCCTTTAAATGGAAACACCCAGGCCCAGATGCAGTACCTAACATCTGGTTAAAAATATTAACATCTTTGCATCAAGATTTAGTTACGAGTAAGAACTATTTATATGCGCACCCCAGACAGACACCAACCTGGCAAACAATAGGAAAAACAATGCTCCTACTTAAGAGTGAACCTGCAAGCTACCCTAAAAATTATAGACCAATAACTTGCCTTCCGGCGATGTATAAACTACACTGGAATTGATGCCGACAGAGTTTATAGTCATTTAGAAGAAAACTCAATTATGCCAATAGAACAAAAGGGAAATAACAGAAAGCCACATGGAACAAAGGATCATTTGTTGTTGAAGTCATAAGGGAGAACTGTAAAAAGGGGAAGAAGCTACATATGGCATTGAGGGACTACAAAAAAGCATTTGACAGTATCCCACATTCATGACTAAAAGAGTGCTTAAAAATGTATATGATACACTCTACACTGACTGATTACATTACAGCGACCATGAAACAGTGGCAACCAACTTTGCAGTTAAGCCAAGATAAAGGACAAATTACTATTTCAGTGATAAAAATTCAAAGGGGGATATTCTAGGGTGAGACACTGTCACTGCTACTCTCTTGTATTGCCCTTAACCCATTAAGTTGTCTACTTAACAGATTAGGTCATAGCTACATTTTGGCTCCCAGAAAGCAACAAAGTGTAAAGACATATCTTCTTTTTGTAGATGACTTAAAACTGTATAGTTCAACAGATGAGAAACTGAAAGCACAACTACAAGTGGTCAAAACTTTTTCAGATGATACAAGAATGTCATTTGGGCTTGAGTAAATGTGCAAAAACAACCTTTAAAGCAGGACAGCTGCAGCACTAACAAAACATCAGTTTGGGACAGGAATGCGATATAAAAGAACTTGAGCAAGAGGGAGTTCATAAATATTTGGGAACTGGTGAAAGATAAACAATAAAACATGAAGAAATACAAGTAACAGTAATATTTTAGAAGACTAACATTAATACTGAAAACAGCATTGACATTTAAAGTCCAAGTTATTTACTTATTTATTTACCGGGAAAGTCTGACTGGGCCAGAAGCCCATTTTCAGCAGAGGCCCGGGGAGAAAAGCTCCACAGAAATACAAGCAATATACAATAATTAGATAGTATAATAGTATACATACAGTAAGATGCAGAATACATATCTTCTAGTTAGTCTATACAAAGTAGTATTCAATACAGTTTTCCACCAGATACAGGTTCAAAATAAAAACAAACATTTCAGTAAAGATCACTGAGAAAAAATAAAGTTAGTAGTGTGTACATATTAAACAATAGTTATGACCAAATGAGATTTCTTTTATATATATTTAATTTTGAGTAGTAATAAACACTGAGGAGAGGGAGAAAATGAGATAAGGAGTGGACAGTGTGTTGAGAAAGTTATAGATATCTTGTCAGTCAGGTTTGGCACAGGAACCTGTCTCAACTTACAGTTTTGGAGTGACTGACTGGGTCCAAAAGGTGTTGGATAGGTTGTACAGAAAAACAAGAAGGATGTTTCATGCTCATCAAATGATTTATAAAAATAAGTGGATACCAAGACTACACATTCCCCATTCTGAAGGAAGTATGGGCCTCCATGAAACTGACTACCTGTACAGATCTGCAACTTTGGGACTGCATACATATCTGCTGACCTCACAAGACCCAAATGTAGTGAAAGTTTTGAAACAAACCAAACATAGATTGGAAGAACTACTCATGCCAAAACATAAATGCCCAGAGATTCCTCTATTTTGTCAATGCAAATACCTTAGAACAGCTAGTCGATACCCTCACAAGAGGTGATAATATCTTGGACTTGGTATTAACCAGCATGAGCAACACTGCAGCATTCCTACAGTATCACTCTCTCTGGTAAGATTCTAACATACAGCAGTCACTTTCAAAGTCACCAACTCCCTGACTCCCCCTCTAGCTAGGGTCAAACAAAGAAACTTCTCCAAGGTTGATTAAAACCTCCTGAGGGATGGTATAAACAGCTTCACAGCCCCCTCATCCTCTGTAGGAACTGGCACCAATGCCTAAAACTACACCAAAGTACTATATGAGCATTTATATAGATGCATGGAAAAAGGAATACCCAACAGGATAAAATCATCTTCCGCAAGGAAGAGTAAATCTGTCTGGTGGACATCTGCAATAAATAAACTCTATAACAAAAGGAAAAAAATTGCTGTCCAGGACCAAGAAGAAGCAGGTGCCCAATTGGAAGCAATCTCTCCTTAGCCTGAACAAGCAAATAAGAGCAATAGTGAAATCCTCCAAAGCTAACCAAGTCCAAATTGGCCACATCTATTAAAGACAATCATAAACCCTTTTCACATATGTCCGCAAAGCACACAGATCTGCTCAGAATTGGTGGTCAAGGACACCACATACACAAATGCCATAGATACAGCCAACTTGCTGGCTGACAGATTCAGCAAAAATTTCACCCCTCTGTTCCCTCCATCAGTAAATCAGGACATCCCTAGTACCTGCCTCCTTCCCCTTATATCTAGGGAACAAGTCATCATTGCTCTCTCAAAGGCAAAAAAATACAGCCTCCATGGGACCCGATAACATCCCAGGTAGCATCCTACATGAACTCAGGCAGGAACTTGTAGCACCATTAGGTGCCCTATTCAACCAAAGCCTGAGTACGGGCTTCATCCCAGCTGAGTGGAAGACAGCCACGGTCATTCCTTTGCAGAAAGCTGGAGTGTCCACCGATATGGGAAATTATAGACCCATTAGCCTAACTAGCCTGATCTGCAAGGCCATGGAACTGATTATCATGGACCTCATTAACAAGGACATTGGCAACCTCTAAACACTCGATCCCACACAGTCTGGCTTCATCAAGTGGAGGTCATGTCTGTTAAATTTGGTTGACGTCTTTAGTCACCAAAGCCATGGACGAGGGGAAGATGGTGCACACTGCCTACCTTGACCTTTCAACACTATTCCCACTCAGGCATAATAGATGAACACTCTCAACTGGGCATCAATCCATATGTTGCCAGATGGGTAGCAAACTGGCTAACAGAACCCACCTAGTCAAAATAGGGGAAGCCACCTATTACGAGTGTTGTGTCCCAGGAATTAGTCTTGGGGCCTCTGTTATTTGGCTTATACTTTTTTTGAGGTGCAGGCCAAAACCAGTGGGCTATGGCTGACCAAGTTTGCAGATGACTGCAAGAGGAGTGCTGTCATCAGTTCCCCTAGTGATGTGGACATCCTCCAAGAGGGTCTCACCCAAACAAATGACTGGTACCAGAAACATGGCCTCAAGCTGAATACCAAAAAATGCATCATCATCCCCTTTGGGGAGAGTGCTGTCCCCACAAATGATCACATTAATAACAATGTCCTAAGCATGTAATCAGTTGTGAGGGAATTAGGCACCCAGGTTGCTAGCAACCTGACTATTGACCACCATGTTGCTTCCATTGTATGGAAAGCTTTCTACATGGTCCACCTCATAAGTAAGGGTATCTCATCCAGGGACAAGGAAGTCACAAAATCCCTGTATTCTTCCCTTACAAGGCCTATTATTGAGTACAATGCCCCTTTCAGCATGTACCTTGTAAAGCACATGCAGCAGCTGGAGAGACCACATAGGTTTCTCATCAGGAGAATCCAGGGCATCAAACATCTACCATATGCAAATAGACTAAAAGCCCTGTCCCTCTACTCAGTTGCATACAGACTCCTCAGAGGTGACCTCTGTCTGGCATACAAAGCAATCTCAGACCCCGCCCTGATGGGACTGCTGCATATCCTCAAGTCAAGCTCCGCTCGAGTAACCCACCAGTGTGACCTCAACCTGGTCTGTGACATCAATATGACTTAATTGGTGGGACATATTTGTGTCTCAGAGACTCCCCCATCTGTGGAACAGACTCTCTCTCCACGTTAAGCAGAGTAACCTCATTATCCCTTTTTTAGCGCAACCTAGATAACTGGATGGGAAACAGAAAATACACCACTTGTAGTCCACCTGTGTCCCTGCTGGACAGGGGCATCAGGTGTTGACTTGTCTAAACATGGGCTAAACTTTTGGCTAGGCTTATAAGGGCCTCAGGGCTAATAGCATAGTAACTTCCTAAGATCCTATGAGGAGAATAAGTCTAAGTTGACTTCCCTGCTTAGTTTAGCAGAAGCATATCGGTGTCAAGCGGGAATGGAAATCAAACCAGAAGTAGATAGAATGTGCCAAAAAACAAAATAATATAAGGTGAAGAATCAGATGAGAAGGCAAGAAATGTGGAAAATGCATAAATATAGTTGCAGGTACCGAAAACTCTTGGAACAATCTTATGTTGATCAGGATGAAATGAAGGAATGGTTAAACAGAGGTGAATTTAAACCAAAAGACAAAAGGTGAATATTGGCAGCACAAGACAGAGGACTACATACATGTTTGTTTACAAAGTCCATTGAACGTGTGGGAGAACCAAATAAATGTAGGTTTTGTAAAATATAATTGGAAACAGTTGTACATTTTGTTGCTGTCTGTGATATACTAATGGCAGAAAGACTATGCCTTTCAGTATACAAAGACATGTGACTGGAGCGTTTCTCCCCGGGCTCTGTCCTAGTCTGACTTTCCCAGTCAACAAATGTTAAATAAATGTGGCAAGACTATTGCACTGGGGATTGTGGAACATTATAATACTGAAGTAGCTGAAAACCCCTGTAAACATCAGCCACAAAGCATTATACAAAATAATGAAGTTTATATCACATGGGATCACCCATCACCAACAGTTCAAAAACTAGACACAAGAAAAACAGATATAGTAGTCCATGAAAAGAAGACAAAAGAAGCACTGATCATTGAAATTGCTACACCCACTGACAACAGTGTTTTATATACACAGAGACACAAAGTTATAAAATAACCAGGATCTGCAGGCAGAAACAAGGGCAAAGTGGAAGAAGGATACCCAGACAGTTCCAATAGTCGTACGAGCAATAGGTCTTATAAAAAAGAATTTACAATCGTACTTGGATATATTACCGATACATGTAGTGCTGTACGAACTGCAGGAGTCGTCAGGAGCACATTGTGGGTGCTGCAAAGAGCACTGCTGCCTAACATCAAAGATTGAAACAATAGTAATTTCATGAACTTTAATCACACGTTGACTTAGGAATGGGGTCCATTCCCGCCATGGTATTAGAAACCCAAGACACATGGATAAATTAAAAAAAAAAGGGGAAAATATTAAGGGAAGAAATACTATAGTCAAAAGGTAGCAGAAAGTGTTCTATGAACTAAGCAAACAGAATAGAGAAAGGAAATTTTGCCTCTAGGGATTGTGGCAATTAGGGGTACAGAGAATAAACAAGAGGGGTGGAATTTATTGAAGAAAACAGGAAAAGGAACTAAGGTACTGGGAGAAAAAAAACTAGTGAAGAAAATGCAATAGAATGGGAAGAGGCCAAGAGACATTTGGACTGCAGGCTAGAGACAGTCTTCCCTATCAGGGATTGATATTAGAGTACAGGAAACGAGACAAGGATAGGGAAGTCCTAAGTGAAAGACATGCTCTGCTGCAGTTTTTATGTGAATCTACAACAGAAGCTGCTGTTAAAAAAGGGATAATTAATACAGCATATAAAATACTGCAGAATAACTATATGAATCAATCAGAGAAGGTTAGAAAAAATGGTAGGAGAGACTGAATAAGCAATTCAGAAGGAAACAATGGGAGAATATATGCATGGCTTCCAAGTATGCAACAAAGCCAAGAAGATTTAGGATTTTTGTTATGCCATAACTGGAGTTCAATACAAAGGACTTTGATGTCCTGAAGCCTCTTGTTCCTCCAGGAGTCAGTCATTAAAAAGGTGGGGGTTGGTGGGTGGGAAGTTGAGGAAGAATGAAAATGGACAACATAGATGGACTTTTATCCTGGGAGGACTCTAAGGAAGGATATTCCTAAGGATGGTTGAGCTAAAGGCTGCTCTTCCGAGACCAGATCTACTTCATAATTAGTGATAAAAGTATGAAGATTTGACCAGGATGCAGCCACAAATATATTGTCCATAGAAGCTGCAGACTAAAAGACAGATGAAGTTGCCAGAGGCGTGGTTGAGCAAGTCTTTAATGACTTTGGTAAGGGAAAATTCAATTTGTTATAAAGGAAATGCAATCTGTCAACCACCTAGTTAAAGTTACCTTTGCAACTGATTCACCCAATTTAGTATGTGCAAAGGAAATAAATAGTTCATCTGTCTTTCTAATCTCTTTTGTTCTGTGTAAGTTGAAACATAATTGTTTATGAACATCCAATAAACGCAGCATATATTCACCTTTATTTTCAAATTCTGGTAAGAATACTTGCAAGTTAATGGATTGGTTGATGTTGTATTCTGACACCACCTTAGGAAGGGAGGAACCACTGGTACGCAATGTGACCCTATCCTTATGAAAAATCAAATATGGAGCTTTTGAAGATAATGTTTAAAGTTCTGAAATTCTTCTAGCAGATGTAATTATCACTAAAGAGATAGTTTTCCAGGTCAGGAATTTAAGATCAAATTTAGCTGCCAGTTCAAAGGGAAAATGAATTAAGTTTTGCAGTATCAAATTTAAATCCCATGGTGGCGTGGGATTCTTATAAGGGTGTCTTGTTAAGACAATACCTCTGAAAAAGGCCTTACAGAGTGTTCAGAGGAAGCCAGTGAAAAATTCTGACATCCCACATGAAAGTTGAAGATTGCTGCCAGCTGACTTTAATAGCTGATGAACTAGCACGTTCATTAAATAAACTCACCAAAAAATCCAGAACAGATTTGAACTGGAGATGAGAAAGGATCTATCTGATTTTGTTCTCCCCAATAAACAAATATTTTCCATTTACTCCTGTAGAAGGTTTATGGGACTATAAATGTATGGAATAGACAGGGGTAAAGAGCACTGTTGTCTGGCTAGTAAAGGAATTGGAGAAACCACGTTGTTAGTTTGAGGTCCGAGATATCTGGGTGAACCTTGCCTGTCAGTTCAGACAGAAGGTCTGGAATTTGATCCAGAATCCAAGGTGAATATTATGTTTGTGGGGTCTGTCATAAAACTGAATGATCTGAATAGCAAACGCTGACGTCAGAAAGACTGGACCTCAAAGTGCTTTTTGTCAGATCACGGTATAGTGAAGATTGAATATTTGCCCTTCCCTCACTGCATTATGACCTCAGCCCCCCCCCCCCCCACAATAGCAAGTTCAAGGTTCCAGATTTTTCGATGTTTAAGCGTTCAGGATTCTGATTTTTTGGTCTTGCAATAGACCCGTGTTCATCTGCATTTCCTCCGGGTGCTCTGGTTTCCTCCCACATTCCAAAGGCATGCAGCAGGTAGATTGGACACTTAAATTGGCCCTAGGTGTGAGTGTGTGTGCGAAAGGTGGTGTAAACTCTAGATGATTGTCACTGATGAAGTGACACCTCAGCTCCATGTGCAAAAATGGGAAAAAGGGAGTTGAGGATGGATGGATAGTAAAGGTTTTCGATCTGAGGGCATAGGATCCAGAATAGACCTGGTCGGATCTGATTGTGTTTGGACTGTGACTAATTTCAGATCCGGTTTCTCTTTTTAGGTTCTGAGGAAGACGAAGCTGAAGACTCAAAAGGTTTACCCTTTTTTGTAGGGTCTCTAGATTTGTGTTTGGGGGACTGAACCCCAGTAATGGCTTCAGAGAAAGAAGCTGGCAGCAAGCCTTTCAAAATCACTTTGTTTTTCCTGAGAGCTAGTGCTCGTGGGTTGAATCCATGACAGATATTAAAATCCTGTTGCAAATGATCCAGCCCCAAACAATAGGGACAAAGATTGTGGGCATCGGAATAAGGCAACTTATGCCCACACTTCTCACTTTTTAAATCCTGTAGGACCTTTCTTGGACATCCTGAAAGAGAAACTATAACAGAAACACTAACTAAACCCTTTTTTAACAGGAAAGGCAAGGTTAAATACCAATAATGGTAAAGAAGAAATACAAGTGTATTGTAAGGGGGAAATATTTTTAACTATGGTAAGTAAAGAGGTATACACTCATGTAAAGGGAGTAGAGAAGGAAGGCTCTGCCTACCAACAATGGTAAGAAAGAGTACACTCAAAGGTGTACGAAAATAGGACTACAGCACTGATGACCTCGTACAAAAAAACTAAAGATTAAATAAGTAGATTTAAATATAGATTTTGATCTGGAATATCAAAATAGACATCTCCCACCCTACATTCAAGAACTGAAGGCAACCATGTCTAGACGCGAAAGCAAAAATTATATCTGAGGGATGTTAGGGGTTGGTGCATTATGGGTAGGGAAGGAGCCAGTGGAATGGCTGAGTCAGATCCGAGGATCAGATCTAAACCCATTTGTTGAGGAATGAATGAAAATGAGAAGTTATGTACCTACCATAACGTTCCATGCGAGTTGTCTTCTCTCGCTTTTTTCTTACTTGATGGGTTCGTTGCCGAACCTCAGCTCCGACTCGGCCTATACTAAAGCTCGAGAGCTGATTTTACCGGCTCGAGGCAACCCTATATCCCATGATGCTAGGTGGTAACTACCCAGATCTCGTTTGGTAGCTAAGAAACCATAGCCAATTCAGACTCCCCTCTGAAGTGGAGAAGGAGAAAGAAGAACTCCCCAAATATCACTACCTGAAGCTGTATCTACCCCAGGACCAACTGTCTGAGCTAGGAACAGTGCAAGATAAGGTCCCCTGTAAGAAGGGGAAAAAAACCTCTCGGTCTGTCCAGGCTAGGGGGATGGTGGGCGGGACACAAGAAAGAAGGCGAGAGAAGACAACTAACATGGAATGTTATGGTAGGTACATAACTTCTCAATGTTAAGTTGTCAATCTCGCCTTCATTCTTGCTGGATGGGACCGCATCCCTAGCACCTTCATCCTGGGTGGCTCATTGGAACAGACTCTTGAGAACGGTGGAACCAAAATTTGCCCTGTTTCTGGAGGCCATGTCCAATTTGTAATGAGCAACGAAAGTTTGAGGAGAGGCCCATGTGGCAGCCGCACAGATAGTGTCTATTGGTAATCTAGCTTGAAAGGCCATAGATGTAGCCAACGCTCTGGTTGAATGGGCTCTTGGCCTAGAAGGCAATTCTTTACCTCTGCGTTGATAAATACAGGTAATCACAGAAGACAGCCACCTAGACAGGGTTACTTTAGATACCGGAAGACCCTTTTTACACTCAGCATAAGATAAAGAGTTGATCAGATTTCCCGAATTGTTTAGTTCTGTCCAGATAGAAGCGGAGCTGACTATGAACGTCCAGACAGTGTAGTTTTTGTTCCGCCCCGTTTGAATAATTAGGAAAGAAAACTGGAAGATCAATAGATTGATTTAAATTTGTCTGAGAAGCCACCTTGGGTAAAAAAGACGGGTTAGTTCTTAGAGAAACCCTGTCTTTGTGGAACACTAAATAAGGAGGGCGAATGCAGAGGGCATGAAGTTCAGATACTCTCCTAGCAGACGTAATGGCGAATAGGAATAGTGTCTTCCAGGAAATTAACTTCAAGGAACAGGAGGCCGCAGGTTCAAAGGGAGGGAGAATCAAGGATGCTAAAACTAAGTTTAAATTCCACTGTGGTGAGGGGTCTTTGATTGGAGGCCTGAGTAAAAAGATACCTCTGAGGAATGCCTTGCAAAGCTTATGGGACATGATGTTGGAGTCCGACAAGCCTATGTGAAAACCTGAGATGGCTGCTAGCTGAACTTTTACTGTGGAGGAAGAAGATCCTGAGTGAAAGATTTAGGCTAGGAAATCCAAGACCGAGTGTATTGGAGCAGTGAAGGGATCTATGTTCCTAGCCTTTGCCCAAAGGGAAAAGCGTTGCCATTTACTAGCATAGATCCTTCTGGTGGAAGACTTAAGGGAAGCTACGATAATATCGCGGGCAGAATTTGAAATCATTGGAAGCCTGGCTAGGGATGGAAGTGGAGCAACCAAGCAGTGAGGTTGAGAGATTGGAGGGATTGGTGCAGCTGCCCTGATTGATGGGCCAAGAGATCTGGCATTGGATCCAGATGCCAAGGCTGCTCCAAAAGATAGCAATGCAGGAAAGGGAACCATATCTGTCGAGGCCAATGAGGATCATCTTGGCCCTCAAGGTGGTAGCTTTCTGAATTGTTTGTGTGATTAACGGAAAGGGGGGAAAGGCGTAAAGAAGTCCCCGAGGCCAATCGTGGACCAGAGCGTCTCTGGGGGGATGACCTGGAAGGGGGAAGAGTGAAGAAGTCGAGGCACTTGCTGTTTTGTGGTGTTGCAAAAAGATCGCAGCAAGGAAACCCCCACTTCCGAAATATTTTGTCAGTCACCGATTGCTTGAGAGACCACTCATGAGGCATGAGAACAGCTCTGCTCAGCCTGTCCGCTATGACGTTGGACTTCCAGGGGATGTGCGTTGCTATCAGAAACCGCTGAGAAGAGATCGCCCATTGCCAGAGTCTGAGTGCTTCCCGACACAGGGGATATGACCTGGTTCTGCCCTGCTTGTTGATATACCATACTACAGACATTGTCCGTCTGAATTGCAATCGTCCCCAGGGGAAGAGAGTCTTGAATGGCTTGCAACGTCAAAAGCACTGCTCTCATCTCCAGGACGTTTATGTGCAAGTGGCATTCGAAGGGTTGCCATGTGCCATGGACTGTCCTGCCCTGAAAATGCCCCCCCCCCACCCAATCAGGGAGGCGTCCGTTGTGACTGTGGTGACCGGGGGGGGGGGGGGGGAGTAAAAGGTCTGCCTTGATGGACTTGAGGGGATACCATCCACCAGGATAGATGTTTTCTGCAAGATAGAGTTATTAGGATCTTGTGTGTCATAGGGAGCTGTTGGAAGGACCACTGGGAGAAAAGCATCCATTGAAGAAGCCGCATGTAAAAGCGGGCAAGGGGAAGAAGCGTGATGGCTGCCGCCATGAGACCCAATACCTTCAGAACATACCTGGCCTGAACTTTGCTGTTCTGAAGGACGTGAACATGACTGAGCATCTAAGACCCTCTGCTCTGTTAACTTTGCTGAGAGCTGAACAGTGTCCAAGGTGGCGCCTATGAAGGTAATAGACTGACAAGGTGACAAGGCAGACTTTTCAAAATTTAGAGAGATACCTAGCTCTTTGCAAATGTGGATGGTGTAGTCTGACTAGAATTTGATGCCTGGTGGTGGCAGGGAGGAGCCACTAGTCTAGATATGGAAACACCTGGAATCCTTGACGTCTCAGGTGAGCTGTAACCACTGCCATACATTTGAACACTCGGGGGGCTGTAGTGAGACCAAAGGGCAGGGCTCTGAACTGGTAGTGACTGGCTCCCAGCCTGAAGCGGAGAAACCTTCTGCAGCGCCTGTGCATTTTGATGTGATAGTACGCATCCTGAAGGTCCACTGAGCACATCCAATTGTCCTTGCCCAGAAGGGGTAAAATGGACTGTGGCATGACCATCCGGAACCTCGTTCTTTTTACAAACTTGTTTAGATTGCTGAGATCAAATATTCGTCTCCAGTCCCCTGTTTTTTTTGGTACCAAAAAGAACTTTGAGTAAACTCCGGATCCCAGCTGGTCTGCTGGGACTGGCTGGATAGCTCTTTTTTTAACAGCTTTGATATTTCTAGTGCTGCTTGTTCCCTTAGACTGGGCGGAACGTCTGGAAGAGACCCCATTTGAATCGTTGGGGTTTGGATAAAGGGGATTTTGTAACCCTTGAATATGATCGACTGCACCCATTTGTCTTGAGTGAGGGAGAGCCAGGCTTGTGGGTACAGCGATAATCTTCCCCCGACTGGCTCCGAAGGTGGACAGTCGGGCAACACCTCAGGGATGCTGGAAGGGTTTGTCAGAGAGGGTTTCTCTGCTACCCTGGTTCTGCGGACACCCCTCTGCCCCTTGGACGGCGTCTGTTGTTCCCCCCTCTGCCTCTAGGGGTGAACTGACCTCTTGTGTCAGGCGTGACTCCTTGTGATTTACGGAACCACATTTTTCCACCCTTTTGACCCTTAGGATATGGTCTAGATGGGGTAGAAAAACGGACTCCTACGGCAGAGAGAGCCTTGCCTTCTTGTTCGCATCTGGTCAAAGTATCTTTCACTTGAGGTCCAAACACTGAACCATCAAAGGGGGAGTTAGTGAAAGACGCCTTGAAGGGGTCTGCGAAGTTACAAAGCCGCATCCAGGCGTGACGCCTCAAAGCTACACCTGTGCCTGCGGCCCTACTCGCTCCATCGGCTGCATATGAAATAAGCCGCATGGAGGAGTTGACAATGGAATTCAGGGTTCCTAGCTGTGAGTTAATTTTTTCCTGAGACCCAGCAGCTGATGGATCCTGTAAGACTTCACCCAGTTCTTTAAGAATGTCTCTTTGAAGACTGGTGAAGTGGCATAAGTAGTTCAGCGACCGCATGGCAAAGGTCGCTGACGAGAACATCCGCTTGCCATACCCATCCACTGTCCTAGATTCCTTGTTAGGCGGATGGATAGGTATTGAAGGATCAGCCAGTTCCTTCTCAGTGGCCGCCGCCACCACCATGGCATCAACTGGGACACCTTTGGATAAAAATTGCTTACCAGAAGGGGCTGTTATAAATTTAGAAGGCCTCTGTGGGATGGATTCCAACGAGTCAGGGGCCGTCCACGCCTTCCGTGCCACCACTTCCATAAGGGGGTCGAAGGGCGGAGACACCCAGGAGGTGGAGGGTCGAGAACCAAAAGCCTCCAGGTAAACCAACTCGTCCTCGGAAGGATTAAGGGAAGACCAGTTCCCCCTCTGTTTAAGGATTTCAAGGATGTCAGAGAAGGAGACATCCTCAGAGGGGGACCTTGGGGATCCTTCTGACTCATCCAAGTCGGTATCAGATGTGACAGACTCAGGGGAGTCCGCATGCTTCCTCTTACATGTCCTCTTACGCGGGCGGGGGTTCACCTGATGGATCAGGGGAAACATCGGAAGAAGAGGATATTCCCAATGGGGAAACCTGAGGCGTCGGATCTCGATGGCCGGGGGCAAGAGAGTAGGAAGAGACATCAGCAGGCACTACAGTGGGAGGAGCTGATGGAGCTGACTGTAGAGCAGGCACTGGGGCCAATACGCTCCTCATGACCTCGAAGGCGCCCCTGTCAGGCAGGCTAGAGAGCTCCCGCTCCGAAGAGCTAGGAACCCCAGCTGGTACCGACAGGGATGGCTCCGGAGCCGATGTCGGGGCCGAACTCACCAACGCCGACACTCCGAGATGGAGAACGGGGTCGGACAAGGGTCCGATGCCACTCGCCCCCTCGGAGCCGGCGAGAGAGTCCAAGTGCCCGGATCCCTCCAAGGATGGCACCATGGATGAGATCGGAGCAGACGACGGAGCCAAAGGGGGAGGTATCGGCTCCAACGTCAAAACGGTCACGGCTCAGAGGAGCTCCGAACACTGGGGTAGAGTCGAAGGAGGAATAGTATGTTGTATGGATGTAGCCGCTGTCTGATGAGACAGGCTGTGAAGCATTTGGGCCAGTGCCTGAGACTTTAGTAGTCTACTTACCACCCTCTCAAGGTCATGATCGGAAAGCCTGGAAGACCGAGAGGAATGGCTACGATGGCTCCGCTCCGAGAGTAACGGTGACCTCGGAGCCGAATGTACAGACTCCAGAGATGGAGATCTGGACCTCTTGCGTGTGGAGGGCATCAGGGTTGATGGAGCCAATAGAGCTGTAGACACGTCAGCTCCAGCCGGAGCAGACATTGAAGACAGAGTCTTAGAGGTATCGGCTCTGGCTGGAGCCGATGCAGGTAGTTGCGTTACAAAGGTATCGGCTACAGCCAGAGCCGATAATGTCGCAGAAGATGAGCCACCATCCAAAGGCTTAGAGCTCGGAGCAGACGGTTTAGGTGGTTTTGAAGGCTTCCCCAGCATGGACTTAGCCAGGGAACCTTCGGGCTTTAATAAGCCCCTTAGTATCAATTTATTTCTGCGCTCCTGCAGGACTCTTGGGCTGAAGCATGGCACACTGAGCAAGAGTCCTGCAGGTGCAGGGATCCCAGGCAATAAACACAAGAAGTGTGACCGTCCATCAGAGACATCTGACAGCATGAGTCACACTTCTTGAAGCCTGAGATCTTTGTCTCCTTCGACATTGTAGTCAAAGGAAAAACAACAAAAATAGAAGAAAACATACACACTCCAACAAACAGGGACACAGGGATACTGAGGGAACACACACAGCTAAGAATCCCTGTGAGGGAATTAAGAATAAAACGGAAGGGCCTAAGGCCTAACCTAGGGTGTGGGAGTATGACAGGGATAAGGGATAAAAAAAAAAATAGGGACTAAACTTTAAAATTAACCAGAAACTAGTCTATAAAAGATTAAAAGTACACTAGGGGAAAAACTAAGGAGAAGACTAAGATTTTTGTGAAGAAAAATCTCTAACCTGTGATCCGGTAAAAAGAGCAACCTCGCTAGCTTAAGCGGCAAACGAGATCTGGGTAATTACCACCTAGCAATCATGGGATATAGGGTTGCCTTGAGCCGGTAAAATCAGCTCTCGAGCTTTAGTATAGGCCGAGTCGGAGCAGAGGTTCGGCTCCGCACCCATCCAGCAAGAATGAAGGCGAGATTGACAACTTAACATCTGACAACATCAGATCAACTAATTCATTTAATGTTGGATTGATAATAGTAAGAGAATCATCATGCTTACTGACAGGAAGTCAGGGCAATGGCATTACTTTGAAGATGTCACTTGCTGGGGGAAAGGGCCTTCATTAAACTCAGGCCAGCAATATAGAATCAAGTATTAAAATAATTTTATTTTATTTACTGTTTGTTGACAAAGTCAGTCCCACTAGGCCAGTGTCCACTTTTCAGGGAAGTCCTGAGTTGGTGTTTATAATGACTAGCAAAAATTTGGCCAAGGTATTCTCCTACTTTTTTGATAAGCACTATGGGATCTTTTCCACATACACCTGTGCTACCCCCAACTCAGGCAGATGGGACCCTTGTTTAATGTCTCGTTTGAAGAGCAGAATGCATTCTTAAACATCGGCTGGCTTCAAGGCTAGAATGAAGGAACATAGGTTCACAGGTTCATATTTATAGATTAAGCTAATGATCACCAGAGCCTTTAAAAGTCTAGCCATATAATCCAACCCAGTTGTGTCCCTTTATAGCATGGGCATTTTTAGGAGGGGGGCATGTTAGGATGTTTCTAGAAGTTACGTGGGGGTATGTTAGTTTGTGAATTACTGTCTGCCTCTGTCTATCAGAGACATGGTAGCCAGACCAGTGGTGAATTTCTGATTTCCTATCCATTGGTCAAGGTTACACTTAAATAGGGTTAGGGATGGACTCAGCTTCACATGGATGGGGAGCCCATTCCAGAGCATGGGAATCCTCTGATGCACACATCTGTCTCGGCAACATACGTTAGTTATGTCACAATCAAAATTTGTGAGCTTTGGTTTTGGTGTTGTTCATTTTGTGGGTGTGCAAAAAGTCCATCATAGATGGATCAAAGGATGCTTTGTACCAGGCATAGAGCACCTCTCAGTAATGTATAGGAGACAGAGTACAGATACAGGTCTTTAAGGGGATTCATACAGAACAAAGAGTTTATACCCTGGATTCCCCTGGTAAGGAACCTTTGTGGGCATTCCAACTGGTGCATATGCTTGGTCAGGAACACGCTGAAGGAGACATTACTCAATGATTGCTCTGATAAGGGCCAAATAAAGTGGCATTATGTCTTCCTTGGAGCTGGATGCCATGCTCTTACTTATAAGTTGGTAACAGAATGATTTTCTTACTACCTTGGCCACATGTTGGTCAAAGGCCAGATTAATGTCTAAATATGTTCTGTCTTATCAATGGAGTAATTAGGCTGCATGTCAGTTTTTCCAAAAAGCAGCATAATGCATTTCTTGGCACTGTGATTTAGTTCATGACTTTGGCACTGGTCATTTGTCTATGCTAGACCCTCCTGTAAAACGTTTGGCATGGGAGGGAATCTAATAGCTCCCAATCTGCAGTCATCTGCGAACTTGGTCAGCCAAAGGCTCTTGACATTAGCTTTTACCTCAGAGACATAGATGGCAAATGTAAGCAGACCCAGCATGGAACCTTGAGGTTACCTTGCTGGTGACCAGTCTCTTAATAGAGTTGGTAACACCAATCCTGACTTCTTGGGTCCTGTTTGTGATCCAGTTGGATCTACGGGAAGAAACTGCCAGTAACTGCTTTAGGCATGAGACTTACTGCAACTGGAATATTTACAATTACTACTTATAGGATTCACTCTAACAGAGCTCCACGCTGTAAATACTTCACCGTATTTCCAAAGTGCTTTAAATATTGTGAGCATTGCTGTTTATTGCTACCCTTTTTATGTGCATTTAATTTTAATATGCATGTTTGTAACTATACGATTTTCACTTTTATTGCTTTTGTATTATATTATAGACTTTGTTCCTATGTAGCCCAGGTCATGGCTGAAAATAGTCACTTGATTAGTCCCCTTACCCAGTTATCAAATAAATAAATTGGAACTTTGCAAAATTGCTTACAGACCTTTAAAGTACTAATGAGCAGTGATAAGGCAATTACTTTCCACACAGCATAATAAAACTCCTTTAAAACTCACAAGAGTGTATTAGCTTCAGTACTGTATTGCAAGAAAGATGGAAGAAGCACGTCACAAATCAATCGTTGAGCCTGACACCGATTTCTTTGCACAGATCTATCAGCTCCCTAAAAATAAGCCAGAGGGTCCTCAAACACACTGGGCTACACAAGCTGATGGTAGCTGATTTGTTGAGAAGCAAAGAGATTTTAAATGGGCTAGTAACACAACATAAACCTGGGAGGATGATGTTTTAAGAATTTCTAAATGACCCCTTATTGGCAAAGAAGGCAAGGCAACTCCTATCAGTAAAATGATTGTACTGCATTTGCTGGACAGTTAAGCAGGTAAACCATCAGTAATAACATTTCCTTTATGCACACATATAGCAAAACAAAGACAGACTGTCGTGGAGATGAACGTTACCTTTCAAGTATACGATAATTTCAGTAAGACTTCAGTAAAGAAGAAACTGTGATTAAACCTACCTGTGCACGTATTTGCTCTAAATGTGATGTTACTGATAAAATGCCTCCTGTTGTCAAAGGTAAGTCAATGTTTTCTCTATTTCTGAAGCAATCATCATCTACCTACAGTTTACACAACACTGAGCTATGGAACTGAAAAATGCCGGGCTTCTTGGTAATTTTTCAGGATACCCTTAGGTTGCAAGGCTCCATAACATTACATTAGTTTATTTTTTTTTTTGTTTGTTTTTTGTTAAAACAAAAGTATGTCAAAGAAGCAATGGAGAAAAAAAAAAAAAAAAGACTTCAAATAAACTTCATTTACAGCAAAGCCTGGCTTTTTTAAATTTCTTCGTGTATATATATATATATATATATATATATATATATATATATATATATACACACACACACACATATATTTTTTTTTAATTTCTTCGTTGACATATTTTTTCTTTTTTCCTTATTCTCATCTCCAGAAATACTTGTACTTATATTTAAACATTCTCACCATTCATTTCGCATCCTCTTCCTTTATCCACTTTAATACTCTACAGAAATTTAAAGAAGCAGAATAAATAACTGGATTTATTAATACCCCCCCATCTTCACTCATATAGAACAGACCACTTTTCACTGGGTTTAATCATATGAAGAATACAGAATTCACCAGATAAGCCTTTCTCCTGAATGCTAATCTATAAGTCCTCCACAGAAGACATATTTCTTCCATTTTTTTTATCAAACTCTCCTACTGCATTGTAACTACATGATTTTATTCATTTTTAGCCCTTGCAAAGGCAATTCATTAACTGAAAAATGCACACCCCCTATCGTCACCACATCACCCAAACCCTTACTTTTATCTTTATTCAGTCAATCACTTTTCCTTTAAACATCCATTCAGAAAAAACAGCACTCCCCTCTTCCATATTTTTCTTTTTATGAATTGCAACTATATTGTCTGCATAACTACTGGAATCACCACCTAATTCTGCATCACATATCTAGCACCTTTTCATAGGCTACTTCACTCACTATAACATTCATTACCAATACAATCAATATTCCACTCATGGGACAACCTTGTCTTATAGCATACTTCATGCATATTTCTTTACTCATCCACCCATTCACTAACACGTTGTCTATTATTTTGATATGCTGACATACACACTCTCCTAATTCTGTTACCTGCTCCATACTTCTCCATAACATCCAACAAGTGTCATGTCTTGCCTTGCTAATAATATTACCTACCATGTTTCACATCCTATCTTTTCCTTATATCATCCAGAATTTCCCTTGCAATCAATAACAATTCTTGACAGACTCTTCCCTTTTATAGCAGATATACTTCCTTCCATGGTATCCTTCATCCTTCGTTCTATTTTCATCTGTATTATCATAAAAATGTTATAATGTGTTATTTAGTATGATTGGCTTCCAATTGTGTACTTCATTATTCTCATCTTTATTCCATGTACAGTTTAATATCTCACTACATAACTCTTCAAACAAACCCTCCCTTCATCCATTCAGTCAGTTCATTTACAAAATACTGAGGTGCTAATCCATTACCTTCTTATACACACTATAAGCTATGACATCTGGGCCTGACACTGAACCAACATTTACTTTCCCAAGTACATCATCCAATTCACTAATAGTGATTTATTTCTTTTTTAAATTCTTCCTTAGCTCATTCTGAATTTTTTTTTTTTTTTACTTTCCATTCTTTGCTATTCTCCAGCTTTTTTCCTCTTTACATATTTTCCACATGGTGTACTACACTACTCAATTTGCTATTTTGTTCTTTTACCTCACTCTTATATTTTTCAGGTCCCTCATTATACTAACATATTCCTTTACTATTTTACACAAATATGCAGATAACGCTTTACTTCTCCCTTGTAAATAACTTCTCTGCCTAAACAGTACTGCGTTCATTTTTCTTCAATTTCTTTTATAGGTTTCTTTTTCCATTTCATAACACTCTCTTGTATTATTCTCTGAAGTCTCTAATACATTTCTATGCATTTTCCCATGTTTCACTTTCTCTTCCTTTCTTATATAACTGCCATTGACCATTGAGAAGTGTTACCAGCTAGTGCCTTCAATGTGTGCATGATTAGTCTGACAGCTGTAACAATCAAACTTTCAAATTGAGCCCTCTCTGAAGTACACTTACCAAGGATGTGCCAGGGAGAAGGGGCTTCCAGAAAGATTCTGAGTACTGAATGACTTAGAATAGCAATATTCATAACATTTATATGAATCATTTATGACCACAGTTTGCCTCTAAATACATCGCGCCTGCAATTCTAAGGTAGTATGTTAGTCACTGACTCACAGATCAATTTGAAGGCAAATCACAGGAGCATACGCTTATAGGAAGTCACTAGGCTAATGGCCCTAGGGCCTTTACAAGCCTGGCCAAGTTACACTTGTTTCCATGATCAGCATTTATTGCCCCTGTCCAAGGTGGAACTCCCGGGGTGAATTTATGGTTACCCATCCAATTATCCAAATTGCATTTGAAGAGGGCCAAAGAGGTGCTCTTTTTGACATGAAGTGGAAGTCTGTTCCTAAGGTGTGGTGACCTCTAGAAGACAAATCTGCCCCCAAGCAGGATGCATTAATATCACATACCAGATTAAGGTCTTTAGAACGAGTAACCCATGTGCTATTTGACGTGTGGATATGCATTTCCAATAAAGCAGGGTCAGAGATTACCCTGTATGCAAGGCAGAGATCATCTCTGAGTAGTCAAACAGAATAAAGTGAGTGATTTCAGCTGATCTACATTGGAAAAATGCTGAAGACCTAGAATTTTCCTTGTAAGGCATCTTTGTGGTCTCTCCAATTGCTGCAGGTGCTTGGAAAGGTACATACCAAAAGGGGCAGTGTACTCAATTACTGACCTGATGAGGGAATAGTACAGGGAAGTTAAAACTTTTTTTCTGGAGGCAATCCCCTTACTTATGAAATGAGCAATATAGAATGTCCTTCTTACCACTGTGGAGCCATTGTGATCAAAGGTAAGGTTGTTGTCAACCTGTGTGCCTAGGTCTCTCACCACTGAGTGCGTATCTAGGGTGTTGCTATTGATGTGGTAGTTAGCAGGAACATCACCCTTACTGAAAGGGATAATACATTTTTTGCATTGAGTTTAAGGTCATGACTTTGGCACCAAAAATTTGTTTGCATAAGACCTTCTTGTAGGATGTTGACATTATTTGGAGATTTCCGGACTGTTCTCAGTTTGTAGTCTTCGGCAAATGTCAACCACAGACCTTTAGCTTTTGCTCATATGTTAGAGAATTAGATTCCAAACAGTAGAGGTTCCACATAGCAATCATGTTATAGAACAATTAGTTATGTACTTACCATAATGCTAGATGTAGTCCATCTCGCCATATATTCTTCATACGTGGGTTCTGAGCCGACGGTTGGCTCCGACTCAGCCTATACACTAGCTCGAAAGTCTCCGATTGGCTGGGCTAAGATGGAATCCCACAATACCTTGCTCCACACCCCCAGATCTAGTTTGCTGCTAACAAAAACAATATGTCCAATCCACACACACACACATCCACAGTCAAGATAGACAAGGTCCAACAAGTTGTCTAAAGGGACTAAAGCCAGGGTTATAAAGGAAATCCTCCAAATTCTCCAGGCAAGGGGGACGGCGGGTGGGTAATGAAGAATATATGGAGAGATGGACTACATACATCTAGCGTTATGGTAAGTACATAACTAATTGATGTTATGTAGTCCTATCTCGCCATTATTCTTCATATATGGGACAACGTCCCTAGCACCTATATCCTGGGTGGCTCAATGGAAGATACTCCTGAGCACTGTGGAGCCAAAGGAAGACCTGTCCCTGGATACCACATCCAGTTTGTAATGGGACACAAAGGTGTGGGGAGAAGCCCATGTTGCGGCTGTGCATATATCATCCATGGATAGCCTAGCCTGAAATGCCGTAGACACTGCTCTCGTAGAATGTGCTCTGACTGGAAAGGGTATGCTCTTACCTCCTGTCTGGTAAATAAAGGAGATGCAACCCACTATCCATCTAGAAATGGTTACTTTGGACACCGCTGAACCTAAGCGATTGTCCGAGAATGAAATGAAGAGCTGATCTGATTTCCTCCTAAAAGTGTAGTTGCCTATGAACGTCCAACGTATAAAACTGATACTCTGCCTTGTCAGAGAAATTGGGAAAGAATACTGGCAGTTCGATGGACTGATTAATATTAGACAATGACACTACTTTTGGAAGAAAGGTTGGATTCGGCCTGAGGGAGACCCTGTCTTTATGGAAAATGAGAGAAGGGGGCTTAGCTGACAAGACCTGAAGCTCTGAAACCCTTTTGGCAGAAGTAATGGCTATTAGAAAGGTCAATTTCCATGTCAGAAACTTCAAATCGCAAGAAGCCGCAGACTCGAAGGGTAGAAGAGCAAGAGCCTGCAGAACAAAATTAAGTTCCCAAGGCATAACCGGTTGAGCTACTGGGGGGCGAAGGAGGAGTGTGCATTTCATGAAGGCTTTACACAGTCTGTGAGCCATTATGCTGGGTTCATATGCCACGTGATAATTAGAGATAGCCGCTAGCTGAACTTTTATGGTGGCTGGGGCTGACCCTTGGTAGAATAATTGAGATAAGAATTGCAGCACAGAGTTGATGGGAGCCATGTAGAGGTCAATATCCTTAGACTGTGCCCATATGGAAAACCTTTTCCACTTACTGGAATAAATCTTCCTAGTGGCTGGTTTGTGACAGGATGAGAGGATATGGACTACGTTTGGAGAAAAATCATGATACCTGACTACGGTCGGAAGCGGAGTATCCAGGCGGTCAGCCTGAGGGTCTCCAGGGAAGAGTGGAGCTGTCCCGACATATGTGTCAGTAGGTCTGGACGAGGGTCCAGAGTCCAAGGAGGCTCCATGGCGAACTGTTGGAGAAAGGGGAACCATACTTGTCGAGGCCAGTATAGAATCAACCTGCTTCCCAGGGATAGTGCTTTCTGGATCACCCTCGAGATAAGGGGAAACGGAGGGAAAGCATACAGCAGACCAGAGGGCCAAATGTGCGCCAAAGCGTCCCTTGGTTATTCCCCTTGTGGGGGTATCAGTGAGAAGAATGCATGGCATTTCGCATTGAGAGGGCTGGCAAACAGGTCGCAGCCAGGCTGACCCCCATTTGTTGAATATGCTGTCCGCCACCTGGCGGTTCAGGGGACCACTCGTAGGGCAGAAGGATCGCCCTGCTTAACTTGTCTGCGATCACATTGGTTTTCCCCAGAATGTGCGTTGCTATCAAGGTCCTTTGGGAAGCTATCGCCCAGTTCCACACTCTCATAGCCTCCCTGCATAGTGGGTACGATCGGGTTCCCCCTTGTTTGAGATACCACACTACCGACATGTTGTCAGAGTGTATTGCAATAGTCCCGGATGGGAGGACATGTCGTAGCGCCTGCAACGCTAGGAGCACTGCCCTCATCTCCAGGACATTTATGTGCAAGTTCATCTCGTGTTCCTGCCACGTACCTTGGACCAACCTGCCAAGATAATGCCCCCGCCCGCACCCTATCCGGGAGGCGTCCGTGGTCACTGTGGCTACCGGGGTGGGTGAAGAGAACGGTTTTCCTACTTCTAGATTGTTGGTGCACAGCCACCAACTGAGGTCCTGTCTGCATTTGTCTGTGATCAAGATGGGATGGGATACAGGCAAACTATGAAAAGACCACTGGGCGAACAGGAGCCACTGTAATATCCGCATGTGCAGCCTCGCTAATGGAACCGTCTTGATAGTGGATGCCATCGTGCCTAGTAGTTGCAGCACTAGCCTTGCCTTTACACGCGTCAAAGGCATCATCATTTGAACCTGCCGTTGTAACCTCGTGATCCTTTCCATAGGCAGAAACGCTTTCATCCGAATGGTATCCAACTCTGTTCCTATAAATAAGACACGCTGTGAGGGTAGTAAGGCAGATTTTTTCCAGTTTATCGTGATGCCTAGCTGAGGACAAATGTTGATGGTAGCTTTTCTGTTTTGACAAAGTAGATGCTTGGTGGGGGCGGTTAGGAGCCAGTCGTCCAAGTAAGGAAACACCTGGAATCCTAGACGCCTCAAGTGAGCAGTCACCACTGCCATGCATTTGGTGAACACCCTGGGGGCTGTGGTGAGACCAAAGGGCAGGGCTCGAAACTGGAAGTGCCTGGCTCCCAGCCGGAAGCGTAGATGACATCGGGATGCTTTGTCCATCTTTATGTGGTAATAAGCATCCTTCAGGTCGATGGAGCACATCCACACTTCCTTTCCCAATAACGGGAGAATTGATTGCAGTGTGACCATCCAGAACTTGGACTTGCGTACATAATGATTTAGTCAGCTGAGATCCAGAATGGGTCTCGGGTCCCCCATGCTTTTCGGCACCAAAAAGAATCCTGAGTAAGTCCCTTATCCGATCTGGTCTGGGGGGACTGGTTGGAGGACTCCTTTTTCTAGTAGCTGAGAGACCTCTGATGCTGCTTGACCCCTTTGACGGGGTGGTGCATCTGGGATCCTTTTGGGGGTAGGAGGGGTGGAGAGAAAAGGAATGGTGTAATCTCCAGCGATTATCCCTAAAAACCCATCTGTCCTGGGTTATTCTTGCCCAAGCTTCCGGATAATGGGAAATCCAACCCCCGACTGGCTCCGGAGAAGCACAGCCGGGCACACCCTCAAGAGCGAGAGTATGGGGAACCGCGGAAGGAATCCCGGTCCCCCGAGTTGCAGGGGCCCCCTCTGCCTCTGGGGCGGTGTCTTCCAGAGTATGACCCCCCCTCCTCTGCCTTGAGGGGGGGGGGGTCTCACCTTGTGCGGTAGGGAACGACCTCTGTGATTTTCTGAACCACATCTCCCCCCCCCCCCCGCTGAGCCTTGGGATAAGGTCTCGACGGTAGGGAAAAGCGGACTCCCACGGCAGACAAGGTCTTACCCTCTTGTTCACACCTGGTGAGTGTGTCTTTTACTTTGGTCCCAAACAAGGAGGAACAGTCGAAAGGTGCATCCGTAAAGGAAGACTTAAAGGCCTCCGCAAAGTGACACAGGCGTAGCCAGGCTTGCCTTCTTTGGGCCACTCCTGAACTAGCAGCCCTGCTAGCTCCCTCGGCCACGTACGAAATCAATCGCATGGACAAGTTCGCAATGGAATTAAGGGTGGAAAGCTGAGCGTTGACTGCTTGAGCCACCGTCTCAGGTACATTACCCCTGAGAGTATCTCCTACCTCCTTAAGGAGATCTCTTTGGAGCCGCGTGAAATGAGTCAAGTAATTCAGCAACCGCAGAGTAAAGGTCGCTGAGGAAAAAGTACGCTTCCCATACCGGTCCATCATCCTGGACTCCTTGTTCGGGGGATGGACCGTAGAGGAAGACTCTGCAACTTCCTTCTGTGTGGCAGCTGCCACCACCATAGCATCTACTGGGGTTCCCTTCGTCAAAAAATCCTTTCCCTGGGGGGCAGACAAGAATCTGTTAGGCCGTCGAGGGACAGGCTCCACGGAGTCAGTAGTCTCCCACACCCTTCGACAAATTAAGTCTAGGAGCTCATCAAAGGGTGGGGATACCCAGGAGGCAGAAGGCTGGGTGCCAAAGGCCTTAAGGAATACTGACTCCTCCTTGGAGGGGGTTTTGGAAGGCCAGCCTCCTTTATTTCAAGATCTCCAGGATTTCGGAGAACGAAACATCCTCAGAGGAAGACTTGGGAGGCCCCTCCGACTCCTTGAGGTCAGTATCTGAAGTGAGGGACTCGTCTTGGGAGTCTATATACTTCCTCTTGCAAGATTTCTTCCTGGGGGGTTCCTCAGGCACAGAGTCTGAGGGCTCCTCAGAAAGAAGGGGACCGCTCATGGGGGTGTCTTTAGGCCCTTGTGCCCTGCTGTCCAAGGATAGCAGGGTGTCAGAAGCTCTCTCCAGTGTAGTAGGGAACGGAATGACCGATCCGAGGGAGGTAGCTGATCCAGCCAGCACGCTCCACATTGCCTCGAAGGAGGGACCACCTGAAGCCGAGGACCGACCACCCTCTAAGGCCATGACCGGGGCCCGAGTCCCCGCTGCCTATGAGCCCAGAGGAAGGCTCGGCACAGACCTGTGCTCAGAGTCATCCCCCTTGGCGCCGACAGAAGAAACTCGAGTCCCGAACCCTGCGGACGGAGCAGACAGGGTCAGAGCCGATGCCGGTACCGAGAGTCCCAGTTGGGGCATCGGAGCCAACACAGGAACATCCCTCGGAGCTTACCGGCTCCGAAGACAACGATGCACTCGGAGGAATAGCAGGTATGACTACCAGGGCTGGCTCCGGAGCAGACTGGGTCGGAGCCGAAAAAAGTTTTGCCAACACTGGCGATTCCAGGAACCGCTGCACCACCCTATCCACATCCAAATCTGAAAGCCTGGAGGATTTGGAGGAAATCAATGGAGAAGCAGACCTCTTCTCTGGAGAGGCTTGTCTTAAACTTGGAGACTGGCTCCGAATCAGTTCCAATATTATCGAAGCAGTCGAGGATTCAATCGAAACAGTGACTTCCTGCGGCTCAGAGGTCAGTGGAGCCGAGGAAGCAGATTCCACTACCAAAATCTTAGAGGGCGGCTCCGAGACCAGAGATGGAGCCGGCGATCGCTTCTTGGATCTAGATGACTTAGACTTCCACTCGGAGCTGGGAGTCTAAGCTAACTTTTCTTCAAAAGATGGTTTTAACAGACCTTTTAGTATCAACTTGTTTTTCCTTTCTTGGAGCACCCGAGGACTAAAGGAGTGGCAGAAACTGCAGGACTCCTGAAGGTGGATGGCTCCAAGACAATAAACACAGACGGAATGTCCATCTGTAATAGACATTTTGTATGAACATTTAGAACACTTTTTAAAGCCAGAGGGCTTATGTTCTTTTTGCTCTTTTGACATAATTATAAAACACAGCACTCCAAAAACTTTCTTGGTGCAGAAGTCAGAGAAAAGGGCGGGAAACGAACGCTCAGCACAACACACAGTCACTGATACACACAAACAATAGAGAGACCTCTAATTAAAACTGTCTCAGCACAAAGAGATCCACCAACTAAAAAAAAAAAACAATCACAAGGGGAGGACTAGGTCCTCTAACTCAAACGGGCCTAGCCCGAGGGTAGAAGGGGTACCACAAAACTTGCGCACACACACACACCCCAAAAGAATGCAGAAAGGCTAACAAATGCTATAACAACTGTATCTATGCAAAAATTCTATAATATCAGAAAAATTCTCAAGAGAAGTTATTTTTAAGAGTACTTAGCCAAGCCAAGTCGAGACCACGTCCGAGCTCTAAAAGCGGCAAATGAGATCTGGGGATGTGGAGCAAGGTACTGTGGGATACCATCTTAGCCCAGCCAATCAAAGACTTTCGAGCTAGTGTATAGGCCGAGTCGGAGCCGACTGTCGGCTCCGAACCCACATATGAAGAATAATGGCGAGATAGGACTACATAACATGCAGAGATAAGGGAATTATGTTCACAAAATAAAAAGAAGAAAAGAGCTTCACTGTTGCAATGTTTTATTTCATACTGTGTGTGGAAAGGTTAGCTTCTCTGTTGCCAGTGTCACAGGCATCCACACATCTAACTGCAAATTGCACAAGACAAAGTTCATGACTTGGTTCTGTTGCTCCTGGAATGTCAATTGATACTATCACATCTTGAATATAGGTAACCTCATTTTTTTCTTCACAGTTTAAGTATGTGTCAGTGGCACATAGTGATAATAAGCTTAAGTGTGTGTTGAGGATGCCCTGGTGTTCTAGGGTCCGTATCCATACGGAGTGCTGTTTCTGTAAACATAATTATGTTTATGGAGCATATGTTCATGTTGCATGACAACAAAGTTGAGGAAATAATCAAAACTGGAAATTTTAATTACTTGTTTCATAACATTTCCTCTAAGTATTTTTTTCTTTTTTATTCATTTGCATGGCATTTGGCATTGCACACTCTTGACTGGCAGAGGTCCACATCAGTGAACTACAGTTCACATCCTAAGGAAAAAAGTAAAAAACAACTTGTGATACCTTCTGAAGAGCAAATTAGTCTGGTGCTGGTATGTAGACATCAGAACTCTGGATAGTACTAAGGGAAGAAAATTCACCTGTCAGATACATTTCTCTGTGGCACAAGGTGTATGTGAATTAAGTTTAAAGAAATAACACAGGTAACGCTGGGTTCAAATCCAGTTTACAGAAATTATTTATGACTGGATTCAGAACAATTATGGATACTCAATGTTGTATATGAAATGAACAGGCTAACGTCTGTGATACAGGATACAAATCTTACCAATGCTCCATGTGAATGCATAGTGCAAAGATGATGTTACTGTAAACTCGACTCTCCTCATTAATAATAATAATATGCACTACAGATGTTCTGTCATATGGCATTTTGCAGAGTGTGCTAACACAAAAGCAGCAACATGAGTAATGTGGACATGTGTCATAAATGCTGGAGAAATTATCCATCTCTCACAATTTTCTCTTCATGACACAAACAATATATTGTAAACTTCAATATCATGAATAACTGTACGTAATGTGGCAATAATGAACTCGTCATTGTCTGCATGTCTCCTTTCTGAGCAATTGTCATTACATGAAATCCCAGTAAAGTATAAGTTAATGCTACTTACAATAGTGCAAGCAGATGTGAAAAGGAAAACTTTGTCATGCTAATCTAACAGTTTTGCTCAGTGTTACATTTGGCCATTAAATGTTTTAATTTGCAATATAAGATACTTTTATTTATTTTTTTATAAAGTCTTTTGCATTTGTACTCTGGTCGAAAGTGGGCAAGCATGGCTCCCTTCCTAAGGAAAAATTGAAAAACAAACTAGTCTGGCAGTCCGGTGAGCAGCCACCAGTACTCTGGATAGTACTCAGTAAAGAAAATGCACCTGCTAAGTAATTTCTTCTCTGTGGCACAAGATGTATGTGAAGTGAGCTTAAAGAAAGTGGACAGCTGACACTGGTTTTGAATACAGCTGATAGATACTTTTATAGAGGGTTCAGAATGCTATTTGTCACAACATTTTAATTAGGAATGTCACAGTAAATGCACACAAGTATCATTAACTATGTTTACTGCAATAAATGTATCATTACTGCTTGCTGTAAAAGCCCAATATAATGTGTGTAATTTATGTTAAACATAACAGTGATAACATTTAATGTAGAATGCATATGCACAGGTATGATGCACACAATATTTTTGTTATAATTCTTATGAGTTATCAAATATATACATGTGTTTATGGCAGTATGTCGTGAAGTTTGTACTTAACCTAACCCACTATGTATTCCTCAGGTTATGCAACTGCATGCATTTGACATGTATTTACAAACATAATACTGCCTTTTACATAGAAATGCAGTCCCATGAATATGTAAAGTCACAGACATACACGCATCTCTAAAGCACATCTCCAGTTGTTGTTACATTAGTAAACCTCCAATTACTATGTTAAAAAGTAAGGTCTCCTGTAGCAATGAGAGTTAATAATCAAAGTTTAATGTTATACCCTTTTTTTCTTCATGGGTTCGATTCCCAGGTGGTACTATTCAATGTCATTATAAGTTCCAGCAGCCAAATATGTCACAAGTTGCACTATTTCTTCCTCCAAACAAACATGATTATAGCAAACACCATATAGCATTGTGTTTAACATTGGTACGTGCCAAAAGTCTGAGCACCACATATGGCCAAAGCTCACTGCCATATTAAACAAATTCTGTGCTTTTTGATGTACTCAGTGCCAATGTGTATGACAAGTAATTTCTGTGCTTTTAATTACACAAATGCAGCTGGCAAAGTGTTACATGTGAAAGCTGAGTTGGGTGTCAATTCAGACCCATATTTCTCACTTGCCTGCTGCAGCCATGTCTAGCAAGGGTATGGATGATATTCCGTTACAGCAGAAAGGTGAGGTGTTGAAGTGCTACAGCTGGAAGATGCTGCAAGGGGATTTTATCCTAGGTCTCAGTATAAGGCTGAGGCTTAGAATACCGTGGTTAAATCTCCAATTCAACTGGCATCGCAAGCAATGCCATTATCACTACAGTGACATGAACAGGAGCAAGCAGGACCTCCTGAGCTGAAGAAACGATGAAGTTAGGACCCCTCAATTATGTAAGTATGTTGACCCATCACCTGTCTACGATATGGCATTAATTAGCCAGCAACACAGTTACTCACTATGTTTTCATATATCTATTTTTTCTTTTCTGTATTATACAGGTGCAGCATAGATAGCAGAAAACAGTGAGGTGCTTCAGGAGAGACCAACTTGCTTCAGGGAGGCACAGGGTGAATATGCATCAGCCCTGAATGCAAGGCAGAGAAGTATTTTCAGTCCATCACTGTATATTATCTTGAACAGGCATTACTCAACTCGGATATCAAGTATACATGCCTGCTCCAATTGCTCTTAGTGACTGCATTACGCAATGAGTATATCTGTTTAATTGTGTGTGGGTTGAATACCCAGAAAAACACATTCGATTCAGGAAATTATCTAGAAGATATTAACTACAATACTGCATGTCAGTAACAATTAAATTTTGATAAATTCAAGTATAATGTTTGAATGCAGATATCTGAGATGGCAAAGAGAAATACATGATTCCATTAGTCATATAATACCATTGTGATTAATTTTATGACACATTAGTGCCTTCCCATCATATAAGGATGTGGCCAAAGTGTACGTAATGTATTTCTCATACTGATTTAAGTATTGAAATAATAAGGTACAGTAATATGCCATTGGTCTTATTCTTTTTGCTTACCCTCCCAATCTCTCATATTTTACGTTTTTTTTTCAATACATTGCTGCTAAAAACAAAATAACCATTAACACAGGGAGGCAGATCAACTACTGGGGTTCGGTCTGCCATACCTCCACACGTGGCTGTGGCAGCACCACCACAGGCAACAAAGATATTCAGCACATCTGGGTCTCAACTTGTCAGCGCTGCCTCCATAATTCCTGCCCTACCTGATCAACCTAAGACAGACAGTTCTGCTCTGGCTGCAGGTGCAGTAGTACCCTGCAGGAGCAGTAGTAGTGGTGGTGGTGGTGGTAATTTTATCACACATCAGGAGCTGAAAGAGCTGGTGAGGGGCATTATGTAAAAGGGCCTCAATGCCCAAATCAGCAGGGTTGAAATGTTCCTGCACTGTATTAACAAAACAATGTCACATCCAGCACTGACCAAGGCAACTGGTACAAGAGACAGTGATGACAGTTCTGACGGTGAAGACTAGAAATTCACTGTTCTCAAGCTGGATGTGGATGCATCTACAAGATCTCCTAACTATTCCCAATCATGGTGCCTCCCATCCTTCTGTGTCCACAACCATCCCTGTCTGTCTTGTATGTCCTGTATGTCTGTGTCTGCTACCTAACCTAACTTCCCTACCAGTCTGACCCTCTCATTCCTAAGTACCTTTCCCAACATTCCACTCTCTCCAAAAAAAAAAAACGGACACCTGCCCCACAAAAAAAGAAAATATGCCCCATACACAGCTCTCCACTCCATTTATCTATCATTTTGACACACTTAAATTGGTCCAATAAGTTATACAACATTATTATGTTGATGTCATCCATCCTTGGTGTGATGACTCTATAGTCAAGAAATTTTGTGTACAAGACTATATTTATGTTGTGAATAAGTATCCTTTCCCATGTGTCCTACCCTCTGTTTACCACCCCTATTTTCACTACTGTCCTATCAACCACTTTTCATATGGTTAATCTGGTCAAAATTAGAATTATACACAACATACATAGCAAGAAATTGCCCACTGAAAAACCTTCAGTTTCTGGCATCTTGCACCAATGCTGAGTGACTGTGAACACGATTTAACTTACTGAGGCAAAAGCTAAAAATGTTAGTACAAGTCACAGTTATATGGTTACTTTCAAACACATGTGATTAAATCTGATGCATTATGGGACTACGACGACAAAGGCAGTAGTTTGATACAGTTACTCTAATACTTGTTAGGCTGCTGAATGGAATGAACTAGATGTTCTTATGTGGTGTGTTGAAATAATTACCCTGTCTGTGGACTTATGCTTTGGGTTCCTATTAGAACAACGAAAATGCAATTTGCTGAAAGCATTTTCATCGACACCTAAACAGCAAACAGGCAAAACAGCGAAGCAGCTGTTCAGCGAATTCTTTCTCTGGGAAAGAAGTCGCTTGACCGCTTTGTTGCATTGCTGTGTTCTGCACTGTAGTGTGGTCTCAGAGATTCCCTTATCTGGTATAGCTCCCGAGCGTAAATGTGCAACAGTTACTGACCTTAGGGTGCAGGTTAAGGTAAATGCATGTTTTAAACTGTTTATTTTTTTTGCGTTAGTATGGTTGAGTTACGTGCATATGTGTTTTCAGCTGTTTACTTTTGGGGGGGGTAGAATTAGGGGAAAGTAAGAGTGTGTATGTGTTTAGAAATGTTTACTGTTTTTTTTTTTGGTTGGAACAGCGATTTCTTTCCCTAGGAAAGAAATTGCTATTCTGAGGTGCCAACATTTTTAGCTTTCGCTGAAATAGGGTAGATGAAACATCATTCGCTGTTTTAAGCATTCAATGTTGTAATATAGACCTGATGATTCTGCATAGTGTCTTGGGTTCAATTACAGATGTATGCCAAATTATTTCATGACACTTATATTTCTATCATATGTTTAACTGCAAACGTGTTTATCGCTTGTTACAGCATTTCATTAACATACCATCTGAACAGTGCAGCAAGAAAGCATTTGCTAAAACATTCTATCCCCAACAGGGAGGCCAACATGTACATGAATGACAGCACATAAATTTTAGCAGAGAAGTATGTCATTACATGGGATAAGCACAGTGCTGATATGCTGGCCTGTCCAGACACATGCATTTGTCCCAAAACCTGTGAAGCAGAGTACCTTATGTTCTAAACAGTATGATTTTACTAATTACAAATGTGCATTTTCATGTCTTTAAAGTCAGAATTCTCCTTTGGCATTTGTGTTTCATACTGTGTTCTTTAGATTCTGTAACTAAATATGTAGGGGGGCTCAGTTCTCACATTGGTGAACTCATGTGCATGGTTCTAGTGGCAGGTAAGTAATGCCTCAACAACAAATGTGATGTGTCCCCTTCCACTCCAGAAAAGAATTTAACTTTCCTCCCGCTGCAATTTTTTCCACTTTTAACACCATCATCCTCTCTTCAACACACTGATGAGGTCACCATGTCTAAAGAGCACTCTCTCACCTTACAAGTCAGACTTCTCCTGTGGTGTTTGCAGCCAATACTGTGTTCACTAGACTGTGTAACTGGATAAGTTGGAGGTTCAAATCTCACAGTGCTGAACTTCTGTGTGTGGTTACAATATCAGGTACATATAGTTTCCTGAAAAGACATCATGTACCAACTTCCAATCATGGAAAAAATGTAAGCAAGGTAAGTACACCACAATCCCCATATCCCAACTTTTACCACAAACATTTTCTCTGCATCTCACTAATGAGTTCATCCCGTCAAAAGTGCACTCTCTCTCTCTCTTAAGAGTCAGACTTCTCTTGTAGCATTTGTGGCCAACACTGTGTTCTCTTGCTTCTATAACTAAATAGACAAGAGGTTCAAATCTCACAGTGGTGAATGTATATGTGTGTGGCTTCAATGTCAGGTACATATAGCTTCCTGAACAGACATGCTTCATCAACTTCCAGTCAGGAGAAGATTTTAACACAGAAGAGGATGCTCCCAATCCCCTTATCACACCTTCTACCACACACACATCTTCTCTGCATCCCACTGATGATGTCATATCAAATGTGCACTCTTCCCCCTTAAGAGTGAAATTTCTCCTATGGCACCTGTGGCTAATACTGTGTTCTGTAGATTGTATAACTAGAGAGGTAGCAGGTTCAAAACTTCCACTTAGGAAACATTGTCACTGACAGAGGGCTACCTCATAACTTTGTATTAACCCCAGGCAATACCCAGTTTTGGAAACTCAACAGTGACATCATGCTATCAAAGACTGTATCACAGTTGTAGTATGAGTTATCCTGTGGCACTGGCTGTTGACACTGTGTTCTCTAGACTGCATAAGTACAGAGGGATAGATGTGGCTTGAATCCAGCAATGACTGACTACTGTGCATGCATGCTTGTCATGCTGTGAAGAGAAGGCTTCTAATGCACGAGTATGTGTAGCTGTGTAGTGTTAATGTGCACTTCAATCACCTTCATAACTTATTAGAAAGACAACAATGTATTAAAGAATGGTGATGTTGCCCATACAAACGTGTACTGTCAAAATTGTAAAACAACATCTCATGTGGCATGTGTAATTCGGGAAGTATTCTGTACCTTGTGATCTTAAGTAGTCAGTTTAAATCCAGCCCTTACTCCTTAGACTCACTTACGTCAGAAAGACTGTGAATGTGCATATAGGTAACAGTGTTGTCACCCAGTCATCAGCTATGTATATGTATGGCTGGGGACTAAGGCCTTTACTGTGGCATAAGGACATCAGATTATACCCTGTACGCTGTTGCTTTAGTAAGTCTTGTGTTCAAATCTGTGATTATCCACACGTTGAGCATGATTGCCATTTGCCCATCACAGTGACAAATGCATGATCTATCACGTGTTTGGATATACCTCGTAGCAAGCAGTGTTATGTGAGAAATAGATATATAGCAACAGTCTTTTAAAGAAATTATAGGCACACATCTCCTTTGCAGCAATAACATCACATCATGGCTTCAAAGACCCAAACATCTCACAAATGTAGCAGCACTTGCACTGTGGCGCATTCACTCTTCACAATATCATGTAGCTTCTGTGATCACGTAGTAGAGTGGTCAAAACCCACACTGAATGACTGTAAGCATTGTGTCTCCCTATGGTGTTGTGCATGAATGACATTCACAACGGTTATAATGTATACAGTTACAACGGGAGAAACCTACTCCACCCTTCTTATCTCACAAAGATTATTTGCAACGCAATCATATGATGGAATGACTTCACATAGGCGGAGCCTCACAGTTTTGTTAGGACTTCCACTGTGGCACGTGTGATTCATACACATATTGTTAGTTGGTGGACTCGCATAGCTTGTTGTTCAATACCTGCAAAGGGCAACTTTACACAAATGCACTGACATTACACAAACAACACAGCATGAAGTTATTATTCTAAGTTATTACTTTGCAGAAAGAAATATGAAGTCATTTTGTAATTTCCTACAAGTGAAATAGTTGTTCAGAGTCTAATAGCTTGACTGCTCCTGCAGCTCATGCACAGAGTAATAACATGTATAAAATATCTACACAAGTAGAATGTGGTTCAATTCTGGGACAATGCTGCTATATAAAACATAAACAACCTCCTTGCCCAAGAAACTCTGATTTTGCACTGCTTACAGTTGTGTGAACATTAGCATAGTTACCTCCTTGTCAGCATTCTGACAAAATCATACTGTATAAACTATCATCAAATGTTTTTTGTTACTTCACACATTCATTTCATGCATTTATGGCAATATCCATTGCTATGTTGTGTGGCAGATGCAGTCAATACACAACTCTATAGTGTGTGTATAGTATGACAGGCAGGGGGTTTTATCAGGTAATATATGCCTGACAGATAACTGTGTAAGATAGGAGTGGATTAGGCAAAAAGTATTTATGGCACAGTCAGAGGGCAACTGTTTTAAGACATCACCCTCCAAGGTGGGGGATCCATACCCATTACAACAGGGAAGTGTTGTAAGCCCATCAATGGTATTTGTCATGACCCAGACAGTATGCCTTTTTCTGTGGATAAACCCTTGCCCAAACAGCTCTCTCCCAGACACTGCTGCTTTCCTTAATTCTTTCTTTATAGATTCAGTCCGTAACCTTGCCAAAGGAGATACCATCTCTGACACTGTACCTTTTATCTTCACGCACTCTACAGTTTTCTCTCTCAAACCTGTCTCCACTATGTACATCAAGTCCCTTCTCTCTAAACTTAAAACTTGCTCCCCATCAGTAGATAATTTACCTCCCCATCAGTAGATAATTTACCTCCACTATTCCTAAAGATAGCTGCTAACTCAGTTGCTTTCCCAATTTCCATACTAATCAATATATCTATTCAGGAAAACACTGTGCCCAATAGCTGGAAAAATGTTTGCCATACCCCTTCACAAAGGTGGCAATGCAACTGACCCCTTAAATTTCAGACCAATTGCTATCCTGTCCCCTCTGTCTAAAATGTTAGAAAAATGCAACCACAAACAGATCCTTTATCATCTACTCCATGAGAACCTTCTCACCCCCTCCCAACATGGCTGGCTTTCACCCTAAACATAGTACTTCTCCCACTCTTATATCCTTCACAAACACCATTGCAAAATCCCTTAATAAATTATTCTCCTGCTCGTTTCTCAATCTTTCCAAAGCCTTCAGCACCGTTTCCCACAGATTACTCCTATCCAAACTAGTTTCTCTAAACCTTTCTAACTCTACTCTATCTTGGTTCTCCAGCTACCTGTCAAATCATTTCCAGGCAGTTAAATGGCAATCAAGCTTATCTCCCCCTTTTTACCTGTTCAAACTGGGGACCCCCAAGGCTCCATTCTTGGACCCCTACTTTTCAATATCTTTATTAATGACCTTCACTCTTCTTGCCCACTCTCTATTATTCAATATGCTGACTATTCCACTACCAGATCCTCTTCCAGCGACATTACTCACCTCCATACCCTCACTGAAGACTCCCTCCACTCTGTCGAAAGGTGGCTCACTACTAACCAACTGGTACTAAACCCAAAGTAAAAAACTTCTCCTATTTCTCCCTACTACTCTCCAACACCATAAAACTACCTTCTCTGTCTCATCCTCGAATAACATTCCCATCTCTACTGAGCCTCACACTAAACTCCTTGGCATTGCTATGAATGACCACCTTAAGTTTAATCTTCATATTCAACAATGTATTAAAAAAACTCGCCAAAAACTTGGACTCTTGTACAGACAAAAAATTCATCACTCATTCCTCCAGACTTTTCCTTGCCCAAGCTTTCCTTCTCCCCACATTACTCTATGGAGCCCCAATACTCACAAACCTCCAATCTAATCTTCTGTCTAAATTGGAAATTACTTGGAACAAAATTGCAAGATTTGCATCAAACCTACCCTACCACATCCATTTCTGTGTAGCCTTAAAAAACCTGCAGTGGTTGAAATTTCACCATCAGATTCTATTATCCAAGCTCCTCATAGCCCATTCTGTCTTACACAATCCTTCTTTTTGCCCCTCTCTCTAGACACAAATTCGGCAGTACACTCCCAATCATGCTCTTCATAGCTCTCAACAAAACCTACTACAAGTTACTATGCCCAACAAAAATGTTGGTTAACTACTCTATAGCTACTCCACTGCAAAAGCCTGGAACAAACTTCCACCTCACATCAGATCTATCACTAATTCTAATTTCTTCAAAACTGCTTTAAAAGCTACCTACCAGATAGAATACTTATGCCTTTGCAATGACCCAATATAATCAAATATTCATACCTTCCAATCCTACCTTACATTTCTCTTCCTACCCACTATTATCTCTACTTGTCAATCTTCCTCGCAACATTCACTTACTTAATTCCCGTCTACCATAGTCTTTAATTTAATTCTACTTACTATGAATGTATATACTCCTCCTAACTTTGACTATTTCTCTGCCTATCCCCCACACTTCAGCCTTTTTAACTATTTTCATATGTTGGCATTTCTGTCTCTTTTCTGACTCGGGTTCATTTATACCATTCCTATATAACAAATTTAACAAAAAAAAAATATGCATAATATTATATAGTTTTTAGATTTATGTTTGAGAATTTCCTTCTTTATATACTTTATTGTTATAATTTTGTTTCTATTGTATCCATTTTGAATTTTACGTAACTGATTTATGTAAGCGATTTATGTAAGTGATTTGTGGAGCTTTTCTCCTTGGGTCTCCACTGAAAAGGGGTCTTTACCCAGTCAGACTAACCCGGTTAACAAATGTCAATAAATGTGTTCAAGTCTGACATGATGCAAATATTGTGTATACCACTGACTGTTCACAGGCATTACTTAATTTCCATATAAGAATGCACTGCATTGCATGTCTTCATCCATACATTAATGTATTATTCGGCCTTCTTTACATTGCACAGCTTTATTGGACATGATGACAGATGTAATATTTCTTACTGTATGGCATTACGCAAGATCTAATGTGTGAATGGGCCTGTGTTAGCACAGCTTCTTATATGTATCTATTGCTTAAATGTTATAGCAGTGTTCGCTGTAATTTCTTGTGGGCATGCCCAGTATAATCATGTAGCAGATTCGCTCCACTTATCAATGCAGATCTTGAACTACTGCAATGTCATCAGAGCTGTGTTGTCATTTGTCAGTTGTGTATTTTAAGTGTTGTTATATTACTGTTAGGATGTAATGCATATAAAACACATGCTTGTCTAAGGTATTACCCTTCAAGGTAGGGGAGAAGGAACTGACCGTTTTCAAATGACAACAAATGGTAAAACATGTCCCTTTCTGATGTGCATGGCACAACAGCTGTACTGCTCATTTCTTCTAGTTTACACATGGTGAAGTGGAGAATAACTGTAGTTCATGCAAACAGCTCCTAGTGTATCCACTACCTTTGCTCTCATCTTAACTCAGCATGTTATTTTCGTTAATATCAAATGTACTCCACTTTCTTGCAATGTTGCATTGCGTCGCTCTCACATCCGTGGTTAGCATGTCCATTTTTAGTTAAGTACATGGCTAAAAATTGGGACAGGATTAATTACATCAATATAAATGTTTTTCTGTTTAAAATGTTTCTTTGTGACATAATTACATTTGACTGCATTAACTGAGTACATTTTCTCCAATTACTCTCCCCTCATACTTATGTCAGCTCTATTAACATTGTATTCTGCATATATTCTCCCCATTTAATGCTTTGGCATCTTACTTCTTTTAATCAACTTACCCTTACTTCATATACGCTGCCTGTGCATTTTCACACAACAGGTTTACCTGCAGGCTAGCAGTTTTGTTTGCAACCCTGCACCATTTCATGGCCAAGAACACTGCTGCTGACTATGAAATGGTGCTTGGAAATGTGTAAGCGTGATGGACAGCATGCATATTCCATGAGCACTGCTACTTATCATGCTAAAACTGTAATCATGGAGGTTTCACGCGAAGCCAACATGATTGTTAATGAATCCCAGATACTTTCACACAAAACAGCTAGAGCCCAAGAAAAATTAAACAGCTCCTCATATTCAATGACCCCCATGGTATGCATAACTTAATAAAGAGATAAAAAAACTGAGCAAGAATTCATCATACAAGGGAAATTTAATGAACAAAAAAAAAAAAATCACCCTCCCCTAAAATACAAACTGAGGAAATATGAAAATTTAAAAATGTAATATTATTGATTCTCACTTAAAAATGTAATTACCAATCCAGTCAAACAATTTTTTATTTTTTTATTTTACATTTGTTGGCAGAGATAGTCTGACTGGATACATGTCCATTTTCAGGGGAGGCCCGGGGAGAAAAGCTCCAAGGTACAAACAGAAATACATTACATAAATCTTAAAACATGTTAGTAACTGTCAATAGTCTATAGTAGTAAAAAGGTTGTACAATTTAAAAAATCAGGTTTGATAAGGTAAAAAAATCTTAGAAATTGAAGTTCAGTAGAGTACATTTTATCTCTCTACCAGCTAAAGAATGTCAAATATACTGCCAAAATTGATAGATAAGGATTGATGTGGAGAGGTGGCAAACATTTGACATTAATAGCACAATGATGATCCAGAGGGAAGTGGAATGATACTGCTATTGCCCGTGGATCCTGATGCAAAAAAAGCATTCTACAAAGTAATCTGGGGTTTTATGAGTAGAGCAATTGAAGCATTTGCAGTGCAAACATTTGCATTACCTGATACAATAAAAAGGTTAATTAGGATGACATATGAAGGCTCGGAGGCAAGAATTAAAGTGGGAGGTTACCTCTTAAATAAGTTGTGTTTAAACAGAAAAAAGTACAGTTGTGTACACCTACCATAAATGTAGATGTTAGAGTGTCTTCACTGTTGCAGTCATGACTGTAGGGTTCTCCCCTGCCGGCAGGCAGCCCTCGGTTGGCCAGAATCCCAAAGTCTGGGTCCGGTGTCGGCTGTTCAACCATGCTCCCTGACATCAGAGCGCCAGGAGTATAAAGCTGACAGCCGACGCCATCTTCTCCAGTTTTTCTTGCCCCAGATGTCAGGAGTCCCAAAATGAAAAAGGTCCCATAACCCATGCAAATACACCTCAGAAGAATGGTGAAGAAAGGAACTACACAAAGGTTAAAACAAGAGGGGACAGGAGGGAGGGAAACCCAGACTGCAACAGTGAAGACACTCTAATATCTACATTTATGGTAGGTGTACACAACTGTACTATGTTCATCGTGTTTCACTGTTGCAGTCATGACTGTAGGGTAGAATCCCAAAGCTGAAAGGGAGGTGGTCATAATGAAGAAGGGGCGGCTAAAAGGCCCTGCAAGACTGCAGAGGCAAAGCCTGCCCTAGACTTAGAGTATAGAGGTAGATTGTAGTGCTTAGAAAAAGTATGCACTGAACTCCAAGTTGCAGCTTCCAAAATGTCTTTGGTAGGAACTCCTCTGAGGAAGGCCGCAGAAGTGGCAGCAGCTCTGGTGGAATGAGTTCGTATACTCCCTGGGATTTGCTTTCCAAGGTGTGAATAACAAAATCTGATTCCATGAGCAATCCATTTAGAAATGGTCTGTTTAGAAATGGCTTTACCTTGGGAACTAGAAGCATAAGAAACAAACAATTGTTCTTATTTTCTGATGTCCTTGGTTCTGTCCAGGTAAAAACGTAGCTGTCTGTGTACATCCAAGGAATGCAAGATCCTTTCCCCTTTATTTTGAGGAGTGGGGAAAAAGGTTGGCAAGTGGATAGTTCGATTTAAAGCCACTTTGGAAACAACCTTAGGCATGAAAGTAGGATTAGTCCTCAAAGATACCCTGTCTTGATGAAAAATAATATACGTTTCCACAGCCATAAGAGCTTGTAACTCTGAAACCCTCCTGGCAGAGGTTAGGGCTAACAGAACAGCTGTCTTCCAAGATAAAAACTTGATGTCCGAAGAAGCAGCAGGCTCAAAAGGAGGCAAAGTTAGTTTTTCCAAAACATAGTTGAGATCCAAAGCAGGAATGGGAGGAGATCTAGGCGGCCTTAAGTTCTTAGCTTCTCTGAGAAACTGTCTCATGAGCTGGTGGGAAAAGATGGGAGGGTCCGTATTATGATGAGCAGAAATAGCAGAGGCATGTATCTTAATGGAAGAGAAAGAGAGACCCTTATGTAAGAGGTCTGTCAAGTAGAGTAAGATTAAAGTAATGTTAGGAAGAAGAGGATCAGAATCTTGAGCCTGCATCCAGGAACAAAATCTTTTCCATTTCCCTGCATAAGATTTTCTAGTGCTAGGACGTCTAGCTTCTAAAATGACATCCATAACCTGCTTGGGTAGTAAAGAAGAAATCAAAGGTCCTGGATTAACCAGGCTGCCAGGCAGAGAGTTCTGACATGAGAGTGTAGAACCTGACCCTGATGTTGGGACAGAAGGTTTGGAGACTGAGGTAAAACCCAAGGGGGCTCCAGGCATAGGTTTTTCAGCGTTGGATACCAAAACTGCCAAGGCCAATTTGGAGCCAGCAAGATTATCATCTTGGGCTTGTCCTGTTATAGACCCATGGAAGAGGCAGAAAGACATATCCCGAGAGGTTCCTCCAACTGAATGACAGGGCATCCACTTACCAAGCTTTTCTGTGGAAAGTCCTGGTGCAAAATTTCTGTAGTTGGTGATTGAGATGGGATGCAAAAAGGTCATTGTGAGGACAACCCCAGACTGCTGTTATCCTGAATATTTTGGTGTCCAGCATCCATTTGTGTGGATCCGAAAGGTTTCTGCTCAAACTTGTCTGCTAGGAAGTTTTGTTTCCCTGGTAGGAACTGAGCTTGAAGATCCAGATTGTAAGCTAGAGCTGTGTTCCATAAATCCATGGCTAGTCTGCAAAGGGGGTAGGAATGAGATCCCCCTTGCTTGTTTATGTACCACATAACTGTGGTGTTGTCTGTCCGTATTAGTAGTTGTCCTTGTTGTAAAAGATACCTGAAGGCCAACAGAGCTTTCTGAACGGCTAACATTTCCTTTAAGTTGATATGCAGGTACTTCTGATCCTTTGTCCAAAAACCCTGCAGACAGTTGCCCTGAAAATGGGCTCCCCAAGCATAATCCGAGGCGTCCATGGTTAGAATCTGAGTGGCAGGAGGTAGACAGAAGGGTTTCCCTTTGTTTAGGGTACATGCCCTGGACCACCAAAGAAATACCTTTTGAAGGCAAGGAAGGACGGAGATCAGTATGTCTAAACTGTGGCAATGCTGAGACCATACACTTTTTAGGTACCACTGTATTTTCCTCATGTGTAGTCTTGCATATGGTACGATAAGGATGCAGGACGCCATGTAACCCAAAGCCTGCAGGAATTTCCTTGCAGATAGTTGAGTTAAAGTTGCCAAGGTTTTGAAAGTTGAAGCCAGCTGTAATTGTTTTTCGGGTGTCAGAAATGCCAGCTGGGTTGTAGTGTTTAGAAGAGCACCCAGAAAAGTTATGTGCTGTGATGGTGTCAAATTTGACTTTTTTATGTTTACAGAGAATCCCAGGAACTTGAGGAGGTTTTGTACAAAATCCAGATGCTGGAGTAAGACATCCTTGCTGTCTGCCTGAATTAGACAATCATCCAGATAAGGGTAAATTTGAATTCCCTTGAGTCTGCAGTAAGCTACTACTGGAGCCAGGCATTTGGTGAAGACCCTGGGCGCAGTAGACAATCCAAAGGGCAGCGCAGAGAATTGAAAGTGCCTCGATCCGGCTTTGAACCGGAGGTATTTTCTGCGATCATGCCTGATGGGAATGTGTAAATATGCCTCCTTCAAATCCAAAGTTACCATCCATGAATCCCTGGACAGCATTAGAAGTAGCTGCTGTAGAGTAAGCATCTTGAATTTTGGAATCTCTAGAAAGGTGTTCAAGACCGACAGATCCAGTATGGGTCTCCATGAGTTTTGCTTCCTTGGGACTAGAAAGAGCTTGAGTAAAAACCTTTTCCAATCTCTGAAAGTGGAACCAGTTCTATGGCATTCATAGCCAAAAGAGCTTCTACCTGATTTAAGGCCTCCGTCCATTGATGCTTTGGAAGGTCTGGCCACCAG
>NC_056745.1:1257348510-1257355485 GCF_019279795.1 Protopterus annectens
TGCATTTGCTGTTGAAGGGGGTGGCAAAAAGATTGCAGCAAGGCTGTCCCCATTTGCGGAAGATCAGATCTGCAACTACCTGATTCAGAGACCACTCGTGAGGCATGAGAATAGCTCTGCTGAGCCTGTCCACTAGGACTTTGGACCTCCCAGGGATGTGCGTCGCAATCAGAAATCGCTGAGAAGAAATCGCCCACTGCCAGAGTCTGAGTGCTTCACGACATAGGGGGTAAGACTTTGTTCCACCCTGCTTGTTGATGTACCAGACCACTGACATGTTGTCCATTTGAATTGCAATGGTTCCAGAAGGGAGAGAGTCTTGAAGAGCTTGCAACTCTAGGAGCAAGGCTCTCATTTCTAGGACGTTTATATGCAGGTGGTACTCGTGAGGCTGCCAAGTGCCTTGGACTGTCCTGCCCTGATAATGCCGCCCCCACCCTATCAGGGAGGCGTCCGTGGTCACCGTGGCAACTGGAGGGGGCTGAACGAAGGGTCTGCCCTGAGTCACTAGTGGGGAGACTATCCACCAGGAAAGGTGCCTTTTGCATGCTTCTGTAATCATGATCATGTGAGACATGGGCAGATGTTGGAAAGACCACTGTGTGACCAGAAGCCACTGAAGGATCCTCATGTGAAAGCGGGCCAGTGGGATTAGAAGAATTGCCGCTGCCATGGAACCCAGAGTTTGAAGGACGAACCTGACTTGTATCATTTTGCTCTGTATTAGAATTTGTACTTGCTGGCGAATTGTAGACACCCTTTCTGGGGTAGCCTTGCGGACATGTTCTTTGTGTCCAAGTCTGCTCCTATATAGGTGATAGATTGACAGGGCAACAAGGCAGATTTTTCAAAGTTTATTGTAATGCCTATCTGGGAGCAGATTGTGATAGTGTAGTCCCTGGCTCGCAGAAGTTGATGCCTGGTAGTAGCAGTGAGGAGCCAGTCATCTAGATATGGAAACACCTGGAATCCTCAACGTCTCAGGTGAGCTGTGACCACTGCCATACATTTGTTGAACACCCTGGGGGCTGTGGTGAGACCAAAGGGCAGAGCTCTGAACTGGTAATGACTGGCTCCCAGCCAGAAGCGAAGGAATCTTCTGGAGCGCCTGTCCATTTTGATGTGGTAGTACACATCCTAAAGATCTATGGAGCACATCCAATTGTCCTGACCCAGAAAGGGTAGAATAGACTGTAGAGTGACCATCCGAAACTTTGTTCTTTGAACAGACTTGTTTAGTCTGCTGAGATACAGAATCGGTCTCCAGTCCCCTGTCTTTTTTGGTACCAAAAAGAACCTTGAGTAAGTTCCGGATCAGTGTTAGTCTGCCAGGACTTCCTGGATGACTCTTTCTAGCAGTCTTGAAACTTCTTTATCTGCCTGGTCCCACAGATTGGGTGGAACATCTGGAAGGGATTTGCTAGACGGTAAGGGGGGTTGAGAGAAGGGAATTTTGTAACCTCCAGATATAATGGACCGTACCCATTTGTCTTGCGTTAAATTTTGCCAGGCTTATGGGTACAGTGAAAGTCTTCCTCCGACTGCCTCCAGAGGTGGGCAGCCGGGGTAACCCTTCAGGAATGCTGAAAGGGCTTCTCAGAGAAGGATTCTCTGTTGCCCTGGTTTTGCAGACCCCCTCTGCCACAAGGGCGGCATGTATTGTTGTTATTTCCCTCTCTGCCCCTGGAGGAAAAATTGCTACGTGTGTCAGGCAAGGCTCCTCGGATTTTCGGAACCACATTTTACCACTCTTCTGACCCTTGGGGTATGGTCTGGAAGGAGTAGAAAAACGGACTCCCACGGCAGAGAGAGTCTTGCCTTCTTGTTCACACCTAGTCAAAGTGTCTTTCACCTGTGGTCCAAAAAGAAAGGAACCATCAGAGGGGGTGCTGGTAAATGATGCTCTAAAGGGTTCTGCAAAGTTACACAGCCGCATCCATGCATGTCTCCTAAGGGCCACGCCCGTACCTGCGGCTCTACTCGCACCATTGGCTGCATAAGAAATGAGCCTCATGGAGGAGTTAACTACAGAATTAAGGGTCGCCAGCTGGGAAGCCACTTTAACTTGAGCCCCCTCAGCTGATGGATCTTGAAGGGTATCTCTGAGCTCTTTAAAGAGATCCCTCTGAAGCCGGGTAAAATGGCATAAGTAGTTCATTGACCTCATAGAAAAGGTCACTGAAGCAAACATTCGCTTCCCGTATCTGTCCATGGTCCTAGACTCCTTGTTAGGAGGATGGACAGACAAATAGGTTTTCGCTAACTCTTTTTTGGTGGCTGCTGCTACCACCATGGCATCAACAGGAACACCTTTGGTAAGGAACTGCTTATCATGGGGTGCTGTGATGAACTTGCCAGGTCTCCTCGGAGTTGGTTCCACTGTATCCACGGCTGACCAAGCCTTTTGAGCCACCACGGACATAAGTGGATCAAAAGGCAGAGAAACCCAGGAGGTGGAAGGTTGGGAACCGAACGCATCCAGGAATACAGACTAATCCTCTTTAGGGACTAGGGGATTACAGTTCGCCCTCTACTTAAGCATTTCGAGGATGTCCGAAAAGGAAACATCTTCAGGGGGGATCTCGGGGACCCTTCCGAATCATCTAAGTCTGTATCCGAAGTGACAGACTCAGGGGAGTCAAAATGCTTCCTCTTGCACTTCTTACGAGGAGGCTCCTCTGAATGTTCAGGGGAGGCCTCAGAAGAAGAGGAAACACACAATGGGGTGCCCTGGAGCGTCGGTTCCCACACTTGGGGTCTGGAGGAGGAGCAGAGGTTGGCACAGGCACTACAGAGGACGGAGCCTGTGGGGCCGATAGTGGAGCTGACTCAGGTGGCCAGCACACTCCTCCTGACATCGAAGGCATCCCTGACACAATGCAAAGGCGGCTCCGGTTCCGAGGAAATCGGAATCCTTCTCTGCACCGAGGGAGACTGTTCCATGGCCGATGTAAGAGCTGAGCTCACCTGCGCCAAAGCTCCGAGAGGGAGAACGGGGCCAGACAAGGGTCCGATGCCACTCGCCCCCTCAGAGCCAAGAGAGCCCCGGCACCCAGATCACTTGACAGACGGCACCATCGAGGGAATCGGAGCAGATGACGGAACCGAAGGAGATAAAGTTATCGGAGCAGACTGTTCCACTACTCGAACCCCAACGAACTCCATCTCCGAGCTCAATGGAGTTGGAGGAGGAACATCGATATAAGTGGACGGAGCAGACACCTGTTCAGGAGGGCTGGACAACATCTTGGTAAGTGCCTGCGACTTTAGCAACCTACTGACCAATCTCTCCACGTCGTGATCCGAGAGCCTAGAGGATCGAGAGGAGTGAGAAGATCTGTGATTGCGCTAGCTTTGCAGCAGGGGAGACCGATGAGCCAAATGTATAGATTCCAGAGAAGGGGACCTCAGACTCTTTTGGCTCCGTGAACGCTCCAAAGTTTCTGATGGAGCCGACGGGGAGATAGTCTTATCAGTTCCAGCCGGAACCGAAGTAGCAGGTAGAGATTGGACCAAAGACGGCTCCGAACTTGGAGCCGACGATTTGGTAGATTTAGGGGATTTCACAGGCTGTGTCTTGGCCGATGAATCCTGGGGCTTTAAAAGGCCCTTAATAATAAGCTTATTCTTATGCTCCTGCAGAACTCTTGGACTAAATGCATGGCAGATAGAACAAGACACAGCACCTAAACAATAGACGCAAGAAGTGTGCCCATCTGTCAGCGACATTTTCTGACAGCATGAGTCACACGTCTTGAACCCAGACACCTTGGATTCTTTGGACATCCTGTAACAAAAAATACTACAATAGCTACCAATCAAAATACAGTCTAAAGAGAAAAACACAATACACTACAGACAAAGTTTTTATTTTATTTTTTTTTTTAATAGGAAAGCCTCTAACTCAAACGGCTAGCCTATAAAGAAGATAGAAGGAAAGCCTCTAACTTAAATGGCTAACCTGACAGGAATAAGGGGGGGGGGGACTCTCTAAATTAAACGAGTTCTAAAGGAATGGGAAGGAAGCTACAAATACACACTTAGCTAACACAACAAATATAAGACTAAAAACTAACAAAAACCCTGAGGAAAAGGACTATATCTAGTAAAAAAGTTCTATAAAGAAACTTTATACGAGCCTGAGCCAGAAAAATGACACCTCGCAGCTGAAGCGGCAAACGAGATCTGGGTAGCTAGCGCTAGGCATTATGGGATAAGGGGTAGCCTCAAGCCAGTAAACAGCTCTTGAGCTATAGAAGATGGCAGAGTCGGAGCCAAGGATCGGCTCCGATCCCAACCAGCAAGAACGAAGGCAAGACAGACAACTTATCAATAATGACATTACAGAATAATACATTCAAAAAGTTTCAGAAATTATTCAAAGAACTAAGAACACAAGAATGGAGAAAGGAGATCTTGTCAATATGGATGACAAGAAGTATGGGAACTGAAAATAGGCGAGAGTGGGATGGAATTTACTTGAAAAAACTAACAAAGGAACCTAGGTAATGGGAGCAAATAACTTGCTGGGTAAAGGTAATGGAATGGGCTGAGACCAAGAAGTCGTCTGCACTAAAGGTTAAAGAATGTCTTCCCTATCAAGGACAGATATTAGACTACAGGCAAAGTGACAGGGATGAGGAGTCCTAAGTGAAAGACCTGCTCTAGTAGAGTTTTTAGTTAAATCAAGAATGGAGGCTGTTGTTAAAAAGGGAATAATTAGTGGGGAATATAAACTACGGCATGCTAACTATATCACTCAAGAGGAGGTTAGAAAAGATTGAGGAGACAGACTCAAAAAGCAATTTACAAGGGAACATTAGGAAGACATATGTATTTCTTCCAAGTAAGTAAAGTCCAGAAGGTTTAGGATTTTTGCTTGGAAGTGTTTGCACAGTTATTTTTTACCCAAAGCACACTTCAAAGAATTTTTCCTCAGCTAGACAGCAAATGTTGGAGGTGTGATAAGCCAGAAAGAAGTAACTGGCAGCATGCTGTTTAGGAGTGTAATGACATGGCAGATTTTAAAAGTTCCATACAAAGTGTCAGCAATATCGGGGGGGGGGGGTTAAATGGCTGTAATTAAGGAAATTATTATTTTGAACTGGAAGACAGGATCTGAATTGCCTAGACATAGTAAGGCTTTATTAATATTAATTGTGTTGACTGCCAAAAAAAAAAACTAAATTACTAGAAAATGGAAATCAAAATCTAAACCAATTGTATGTGAAGTACTGAATATTGGAAAAGAGATAAAAGAACTGGAAGAGGGATCTTTAGAAAAGGGAAGAAGCAAATTGCATAGAAATAAACAGAATTTGTGGAAACCATATATGCAGAATAATGTTCAGGAGGTGGATTGTGGTTTAAGAGAAGGAAAGAAGGAAATGAGCAATTTATGTAATGGACTGAAAGTTGTTATAAAAAAGAAAATATAATGTATAATGTGTATGAATGTGAAATGTGAAAAAAATTAGTTTATTATTAATGTGTATGTCTAGGTGTTACGTGATAATTTAACAAAGTTGATTAAGAAAAAACAATAAAACACCAGTCATAAATATTATTACTCTTGAACTACAGAAATTTTTACCTATGAAACTAGTCAATTATTCCATAAGGTATTACCTTATATTCAAATAAAATGAAAGACACTGCCTTCACAGATATAATCCTAAATTACTCTAATTTTAAATGCGAGCAAAGTTTTCTTAAGTTGCTCTACATATACACAGACTTTACTATTAAATAATGTTTATGTGAATTGCACACAATCATTCCTCACTTAAACATTAAGGATCTAGAAGGTTTTATAAATAAAAGACAAACAGAAGATAACAATAACAAAGTTCTAACTTTAACAGATATCATTAAAAGCAAACCAGAATTAGTTTTCATATGTCCTGATAAAGTTAGACATTGATACAATTATCTGGTATTACTTATTATATATCCTAGGTTTTTACTACCGCCCAAAAGATTTCAGTTATCTAATTAAAATAATTTACCACAACAGAAAAGCATACATAAAACAGGGTATTTATCCGATCCACTAGAAATAAAAAAGGGTAGAAAACAAGGCTACCCCCTTTCTCCTACCCGATTTACACTGGCTATAGAGGTGTTAGCTTCAACAATTATAATGTACACACATATTAAAAAAATACATAACTTAAAATTGGACTACTCTAACAGCCCCACTATTTCCCATCTTTGTTCCACTCACCCGAGACAATGATTATCTGCTATGTTACTATGCCCTTTTATATTTTACACCACCTTTCTTTATAGGTTCGCTATAATTCCTTCTCCTACCTTCACAATATCACTGTCGCTACTTTACTGTGCTAAGCTACACACTAACCATATCCCTAAGTTTATCGTTGCAGCCCTTTTTGTCACCGTTTCTCCTTAAAAGTTACTCTTTTCTTCAGTGAGGTTCTACAGTTCATACTCACAGCACTAATACCCTGTGTTTAAGTTTTCCATGTATGAATAACTTTTCAACACTAATATCATTTTCAACCACACTGATGACATGTTTATTCAGTATGCAGGATTTCCAGATACTGACCTGAACTACCACATAAGCTACATTAATTATCACTAACTATTCACTAATCTCTAGCTACTAAATGTTCTTTAATCTTGCTGATTTACGTACTACCATCTGACTATGAATCATTTCACGGAACTTTCTGCATTAAAATAGACAATTTTATACAGTCACTGCATTTTGTTTTGTGTGTGTATATATATCTATATATATCTATAAATCTATATATATATATCTATATATATATATCTATATATATATATCTATATATATCTATATATATATATATATATATATATATATATATATATATATCTATATATCTATATATGTGGGTTCACTACATATGACCGAAAGTTCATATGACTGAAGCCCATTTGCTTGAGACCAAATGACCGAAAGTTCATTTGACCGAAAAT